>NC_057799.1:377424577-377724577 GCF_018294505.1 Triticum aestivum | reverse complement strand
TCGTGCAAGTTTAAGCACTTGTCTTCTGCAGAGTAATACCCCAGTCCAACCTCTACTTTGAATTGTCGTCGAGTATTACCCCCTGGTATCTCGAGATTATCACGGATCTGCATAACTTCTTATGAGTTCTTCATCAAGTACTACCTTCTCACCGATTCCAATTTTTCCTGGATTCTGAGTAGTTAGTCACTCAAGTACACCGATAACTAAATCGCATCTGTTCTGCGATTCAACAATTCTTAGCAATCTTCTTTGCTTACGAGTTTGTACCCGATCACGTCATTCCTAGCCAACTTGGTTATATCATTATCATGATGATTTTAATTGTGCTACCTGGTCCTTATTCCCGGAGCACAACTTTCGACGATGAGCTAAGCTTGCGTCGATTTTCGTCATCATATCTTTTCTCCTTGAACAACAAACTTGATTTCAAGTTTGTGTCCTACCTGTGGTTCCAATAACCTTTCACTTCATCATTCCTTTGACTTGATGTCATCGTCGATCGATTACATCTTCGTGAAATCTCACGACAAATGTGTCGTGATCATCATCAGCCTTCCGAGCTCTTCCAGGATATCAATTGAATTCATGATGAGAAATACCATCCTTGCCCTCGATGAATTGTATTATCATCGACCACTTTATTGCCTTCCCACCAACACAAACTTGTTCATGTTTGGTGTTATACCTTGACTTCCTTGCTATCCAGCAATTGTTCTTCTTTACCTTGGAATATTACCATCTGTATGTCGAGGATGTTGTGAGAATTGTTCCACCTCTTGAGAATTCTTGACATAGTAGTACGTCTCGCCATCTCCGTTCATTCCTTGGTCCCCGTGTTGTTTCTAACCAGAAAACCGACAATTGATCTATGGCATGCGAATTCAAAACTTCTAGCAAGCCTATTGCTTTGAAGTTATTGTTGACATTTCATTCTTAGACCATTGGTTATCGAATCACCATTCTAACATTTATCATGCTACCTATGCCCATATTTCGGGTGCACATTTCAACCAATGTTTAACTGTGTATGTTTTCCTCAAGCATACATCATTAAGTCATTCGATCTAGCTAATGTTATCTCCTTGTTCACATAATTGTGGAAATCCATCTTTTGGAAATCTCGATGAATTGTCCTTAGCCCATCAGCCACCTCATCATCCTCTCCTTGGTTTAATGATGAACCCTTGTTTCAGAGCCTTGCTTCTGGACGCCATTTCCCGAGAATCTTGCAACGTCAATTCGTCAATTGGTGTTGCACCTTTTCTTTTCAAGCATCCCGAGTCTGAGGTATCCTGACACCAATCAGATCTGAATTTTGGTCAGATATGATGGTTGGATCATATTCCCAAGAGTTATAACATTTTGTTGTTATATGGCCCATTAAGGTGATGTCATGCCTAGCACACCTGGCCGGAGGACCTATTATTATAGTTTCCTCTTTAGCAAGGTTAACCATTCTTCCATGAGGAAATTGTAAGACTTATTCTATAAGTTGTTCCTAATAAGTCCTTTGTGTATCTAGAGTCTGACCTTTGCCTGAAGATCATGTCAATGCTATCTCGAAGCATGTATGTGGTACTCCAATTTTCAATAAGAACATCTGAAGCACCATGCTGAATTTTCTTTATCAAATGATCCAAACACCGTTGTATGGGTATTGTCATCAAATTCCTCTCCCCTTACCTAAATGGTTTCTACTTTCTATCCTGTCGTGGATATCTTGTTCTGCTTGTCCTTGGGAAGGGTATACCCCTGGTATATGTGTCAAACACATTTTCCTTTCCATTGTTCTGTTTGATCTGATGATCACATTTTCCTTTCCATGGATTTGTTTAACCTTCCTTGTGATCCATATGATCTAAGTAGTATTATTCTCCTGCTTATGTAAACACCTCGGTGTACAACTCTGTCAGTAAGACCCTGTTAATATTGTTGGTGACATTTTGTTAACCACTAATGGACGAGAACTTTGCCTACTGGTCCGCCTCGTTCAATGAGCAGGAAAATGGTTCTCTTCGTCCCTCGCCCTTGGTACCGACGTTGTTGCCGACATAACTGACAGGCTACCCTCTGACATGCCTTGCTTGCATGATCACGCAAGACGTCTCCGCCTTCCTACTTTTAACCCACATGGTGGGCCCATAACCCACAGTTCCACAGGATCGAAACCTGACTCTCCTGTACACCTTGTTACCAAAGTTATTCCTAGAGCTTGACTTTGTATGTAGTTCACGGGCCACCTGCCTAGTGATCTATTCTGGTATCAGACGCAATACTTATTCCGATTGCTTTGAACCCCTTTCACACTTTGTTTCAGGCTTCGAACGATTGCCTACCCGTTTGAAACTTCTCATGGTACTGTTGGAAATATGCCCTAGAGGCAATAATAAATAGGTTATTATTATATTTCCTTGTTCATGATAATCGTTTATTATCCATGCTAGAATTGTATTGATAGGAAACTCAGATACATGTGTGGATACATAGACAACACCATGTCCCTAGTAAGCCTCTAGGAGACTAGCTTGTTGATCAATAGATGGTTACGGTTTCCTGACCATGGACATTGGATGTCGTTGATAACGGGATCATATCATTAGGAGAATGATGTGATGGACAAGACCCAATCCTAAGCCTAGCACAAGATCGTGTAGTTCGTTTGCTCAGAGCTTTTCTAATGTCAAGTATCATTTCCTTAGACCATGAGATTGTGCAACTCCCGGATACCGTATGAATGCTTTGGGTGTGCCAAACGTCACAACGTAACTGGGTGGCTATAAAGGTGCACTACGGGTATCTCCGAAAGTGTCTGTTGGGTTGGCACGAATCGAGACTGGGATTTGTCACTCCGTGTAAACGGAGAGGTATCTCTAGGCCCACTCGGTAGGACATCATCATAATGTGCACAATGTGACCAAGGAGTTGATCACGGGATGATGTGAGTTACGGAACGAGTAAAGAGACTTGCCGGTAACGAGATTGAACAAGGTATAGGGATACCGACGATCGAATCTCGGGCAAGTAACATACCGATGGACAAAGGGAATTGCATACGGGATTGATTGAATCCCCGACATCGTGGTTCATCCGATGAGATCATCGTGGAACATGTGGGAGCCAACATGGGTATCCAGATCCCGCTGTTGGTTATTGACCGGAGAACGTCTCGGTCATGTCTGCATGGTTCCCGAACCCGTAGGGTCTACACACTTAAGGTTCGATGACGCTAGGGTTATAGGGAAAGTATGTACGTGGTTACCGAATGTTGTTCGGAGTCCCGGATGAGATCCCGGACGTCACGAGGAGTTCCGGAATGGTCCGGAGGTAAAGATTTATATATGGAAATTTGTTGTTCGGGTTCCGGGAAAAGTTCGGGTTTTTTCGGTATTGTACCGGGAAGCTTCCAGAAGGTTCCGGAGGATTCCGGAGGGGTCCGGATGTCCGGAAAATGTTCCACCACGTCCAATACAGCAGCATGGGCTGTAAGGGGGCGCCCTAGCCTTAATGGGCCAGGGGCACCAACCCCCCCCAAGGCCCATGCGCATGGGAGAGGGGAAACCCTAAGGGGGAGGGCCTCCACTTGACTTGGGAGGCACTCCTCCCCCTTTGGCCGCCCCCCAAGCCCCATCTAGGGCTGGCCGCACCCCTTGAGGGGGAAACCCTAGATGGGGGCGCAGCCCTTCCCCTCCCCTATATATATTGAGGTTTTGGGGCTGCCATAGACATGAGAACGTCTCCTTTTTGGCGCAGCCCTACCCCTCTTCTTCCTCCTCCTCTCCCGCGGTGCTTGGCGAAGCCCTGCGGGATTGCCACGCTCCTCCACCACCACCATGCCGTCGTGTTGCTGCTGGATGGAGTCTTCCCCAACCTCTCCCTCTCTCCTTGCTGGATCAAGGCGTGGGAGACGTCACCGGGCTGCACGTGTGTTGAACGCGGAGGCACCGTTCTTTCGGTGCTTAGATCGGAATCAACCGCGATCTGAATCGCTACGAGTACGACTCCCTCATCCGCGTTCTTGCAAAGCTTCCGCATCGCGATCTACAAGGGTATGTAGATTCACTCCCCTTCCCCTCGTTGCTAGATTACTCCATAGATTGATCTTGGTGATGCGTAGAAAATTTTGAATTTCTGCTACGTTACCCAACAGTGGCATCATGAGCTAGGTCTATGCGTAGTTTCTATGCACGAGTAGAACACAAAGTAGTTGTGGGCGTCGATGTTGTCAATTCTTCTTGCCGCTACTAGTCTTATCTTGTTTCGGCGGCATTGTGGGATGAAGCGGCCCGGACCGACCTTACACGTACGCTTACGTGAGACAGGTTCCACCGACTGACATGCACTAGTTGCATAAGGTGGCTAGCGGGTGTCTGTCTCTCCCACTTTAGTCGGAACGGATTCGATGAAAAGGGTCCTTATGAAGGGTAAATGGAAATTGGCAAATCACGTTGTGGTCATACGTAGGTAAGAAACGTTCTTGCTAGAAACCTACAAACCACGTAAAAACTTGCAACAACAATTAGAGGACGTCTAACTTATTTTTGCAGCATGTGCCTTGTGATGTGATATGGCCAGAAGATGTGATGAATGATATATGTGATGTATGAGATTGATCATATTCTTGTAATAAGAATCACGACTTGCATGTCGATGAGAATGACAACCGGCAGGAGCCATAGGAGTTGTCTTTATTATTTTGTATGACCTGCGTGTCATTGAATAACGCCATGTAAATTACTTTACTTTATTGCTAAACGCGTTAGCCATAGAAGTTGAAGTGACCGTTGGCGTGACAACTTCATGAAGACACAATGATGGAGATCATGATGATGGAGATCATGGTGTCATGCCGGTGACAAGGATGATCATGGTGCCCCGAAGATGGAGATCAAAGGAGCATGATGATATTGGCCATATCATGTCACTATTTGATTGCATGTGATGTTTATCATGTTTTTGCATCTTATTTGCTTAGAACGACGGTAGCAAGTAGGATGATCCCTTATAATAATTTCAAGAAAGTGTTCACCCTAACTGTGCACCGTTGCGAAGGTTCGTCGTTTCGAAGCACCACATGATGATCGGGTGTGATAGATTCTTACGTTCGAATAAACGGGTGTTGACGAGCCTAGCATGTACAGACATGGCCTCGGAACACACGCAATACACTTAGGTTGACTTGACGAGCCTAGCATGTACAGACATGGCCTCGGAACACGGAGGACCGAAAGGTCGAGCATGAGTCGTATAGAAGATACGATCAACATGGAGATGTTCACCGATCTTGACTAGTCCGTCTCACGTGATGATCGGACACGGCCTAGTTAAACTCGGATCATGTTTCACTTAGATGACTAGAGGGATGTCTATCTGAGTGGGAGTTCATAATCAGATGAACTTCATTATCATGAACATAGTCAAATAGGTATTTGCAAATTATGTCATAGCTTGCGCTTTAGTTCTACTGGTTAAGATATGTTCCTAGAGAAAATTTAGTTGAAAGTTGGTAGTAGCAATTATGCGGACTGGGTCCGTAAACTGAGGATTGTCCTCATTACTGCACAGAAGGCTTATGTCCTTAATGCACCACTCGGTGTGCTGAACCTCAGCGTCGTCTGTAGATGTTACAAAACATCTGACATACACGTTTTGATAACTACGTGATAGTTCGGTGCGGTTTAGAATTGTGGCACCCAAGACATTTTTGAAACGTTGCAGAACATGTGAGATGTTCCGAAGACTGAAATTGGGATTTCGGACTAGTGCCCACGTCAAGAGGTATGAGACCTCTGACAAGTTTCTTAAGCCTGCAAACTAAGGGAGAAAAGCTCAATCGTTGAGCGTGTGCTCAGATTGTCTGAGTGCCACAATCGCTTGAATCGAGTGGGAGTTAATCTCCCAGATGAGATAGTGATAGTTCTCCATAGTCATTGCCACCAAGCTAGTAGAGCTTCGTGATGAACTATAACATATCAAGGATAGTTATGATGATCCTTGAGCTATTCGCGATGTTTGACACCGCGAGAGTAGAAATCAAGAAGGAGCATCAATTGTTGATGGTTAGTAAAACCACTAGTTTAAGAAGGGCAAGGGCAAAAGGGATACTTCATGAAACAGCAAGTCGTTTGCTGCTCTAGTGAAGAATCCCAAGGTTGAACCCAAACCCGAGACTAAGTGCTTCTGTAATGATAGGAACGGTCACTGAAGCAGTACTACCCTAGATACTTGGTAGATGAGAAGGCAGGCAAGGTCGACAGAAGTATATTGGATATACATTGTATGAATGTGTACTTTACTAGTACTCCTAGCAGCACCAGGGTATTAGATACCGGTTCGGTTGCTAAGTGTTAGTAACTCGAAATAAAAGCTGCGGAATAAACGGATACTAGCTAAAGGTGAGATGACGATGTGCGTTGGAAGTGTTTCCAAGGTTGATGTGATCAAGCATCGCATGCTCCCTCTACTATCGAGATTTGGTGTTTGCGTTGAACATGATTGGATTATGTTTATCGCAAAACGGTTATTCATTTAAGGAGAATAATGGTTACTCTGTTTATTTGAATAATACCTTCAATGGTCTTGCACCTAAAATGAATCTCGATCGTAGTGATACACATGTTCATGCCAAAAAGATATAAGATAGTAATGATAGTACCACATACTTGTGGCACTGCCACTTGAGTCATATTGGTATAGAACGCATGAAGAAGCTCCATGTGGATGGATCTTTGGACTCACTCATTTTTGAAAAGATTGAGACATGCGAACCATGTCTATTGGTATATATGCATGAAGAAACTCCATACAGATGGATCGTTTAGACTCACTTGATTATGAATCACTTGAGACATGCAAATCATACCACATGGGCAAGATGACTGAAAGTCCTCGTTTTCAGTAAGATGGAACAAGAGAGCAACTTATTGGAAGTAATACATTTTGATGTACGCAGTCCAATGAATGCTGAGGCACGCAGTGGATATCGTTATGTTCTTACTTCACAGATGATTTGAGTAGATGCTGAGTGTATTTACTTGATGAAACACTAGTCTGAATTATTGAAAGGTTCAAGTAATTTCAGAGTGAAGTTGAAGATCGTCGTAACAAGAGGATAAAATGTCTGTGATATGATCATGGAGATGAGTATCTGAGATACGAGTTTGGCACACAATTGAGACATTGTGGAAAGTGTTTCACAATTAATACCGCCTGGAACACCATAGTGTGATGGTGTGTCCGAACATCACAACTGCACCCTATTGGATATGGTGCACACCATGATGTTTCTTATCAAATTACCACTATCGTTTATGGGTTAGGCATTAGAGACAACCACATTCACTTTAAAAGGGGCACCACGCAATTCCGTTGAGACGACACCGTTTATAGAAACCTAAGTTGTCGTTTCTTAAAAGTTTGGGGCTGCGATGCTTATGTGAAAAAGTTTCAGGCTGATAAGCTCAAACCCAAAGCGGATAAATGCATCTTCATAGAATACCCAAAAACAGTTGGGTATACCTCCTATTTCAGATCTGGAAGCAAAAGTAATTGCTTCTAGAAATGAGTCCTTTCTTGAGGAAAAGTTTCTCTCGAAAGAATTGAGTGGGAGGATGGTGGAGACTTGATAAGGTTATTGAACCGTCGCTTCAACTAGTGTGTAGCAGGGCACAGGAAGTTGTTCCTGTGGCACCTACACCAATTGAAGTGGAAGCTTATGATAGTGATCATGAAACTTCGGATCAAGTCACTACCAAACCTCGTAGGATGACGAGGATGCGCACTACTTCAGAGTGGTACGTGATCCTGTCTGAGATATCATGTTGTTGGACAATACTGAACCTACGAGCTATGGAGAAGCGATGGTTGGCCCATATTCCGAAAAATGGTTAGAAACCATGAAATCCGAGATAAATGGATCTTTGAGAAGAAGACGGACGTGGACGGTAATGTTACCGTCTATGAAGCTCGACTTGTGGCAAAGAGTATTTTCACAAGTTCAAGGAGTTGACTACGATGAGTTTTTCTCATCCGTAGCGATGCTTAGGTCCGTCGGAATCATGTTAGCATTAGCTACATTTATGAAATCTGGCAGATGGATGTCAAAACAAGTTTCCTTACCAGTTTTCGTAAGGAAAGGTTGTATGTGATACAATCAGAAAGGTTTTGTCGATCCTAAGGATGCTAAAAGGTATGCTAGCTCCAGCGATCCTTCCATGGATTAGAGCAAGCATCTCGGAGTCAGAATATACGCTTTGATGGGGTGATCAAAGTTTTTGGGTTTATACAAAGTTTGTTAGAAACTTGTATTTACAATAAAGTGAGTGGGAGCGCTACAACATTTCTGATAAGTATATGTGAATGACATATTGTTGATCCGAAATGATGTAAAATTTCTGGAAAGCATAAAGGGTTGTTTGAAAGGAGTTTTTCAAAGGAAGACCTGGATAAAGCTACTTACACATTGGGCATCAAGATCTATAGAGATAGATCAAGACGCTTGATGATACTTTCAAAGAACGCACACCTTGACATGATTTTGAAAGAGTTCAAATAGATCAGCAAAGAAGGAGTTCTTGGCTGTGTTACAAGGTGTGAGTATTGAGTAAGACTCAAGACCTGACCACAGCAGAAGAAAGAGAAAGGACGAAGGTCGTCCCCTATGCTTCAGACGTAGGCTCTACGGTATGCTATGCTGTGTACCGCACATGAAGTGTGCCTTGCCATGAGTTGGTCAAGGGGTACAATAGTGATCCGGGAATGGATCACATGACAGCGGTCGAACTTATCCTTAGTATCTACTGGACTAAGGAATTTTCTCGATTATGGAGGTGAAAAGGAGTTCGTCGTAAAGGGTTACGTCGATGCGAACTTTGACACTAATCCGGATGGCTCTGAGTAGTAAACCGGATTCGTATAGTAGAACAATTATTTGAAATGGCTCCAAATAGCGCGTGGTAGCATCCACAAGATGACATAGATATTCATAAAGCACACACGGATCTGAAAGGTTCAGACCCGTTGACTAATAACCTCTCTCACAAGCATAACATGATCAAACCAGAACTCATTGAGTGTTAATCACATAGAGATGTGAACTAGATTGTTGACTCTAGTAAACTCTTGGGTGTTTGGTCACATGGTGATGTGACCTGTCAGTGTTAATCACATGGTGATGTGAACTAGATTATTGACTCTAGTGCAAGTGGGAGACTGTTGGAAATATGCCCTAGAGGCAATAATAAATAGGTTATTATTATATTTCCTTGTTCATGATAATCGTTTATTATCCATGCTAGAATTGTATTGATAGGAAACTCAGATACATGTGTGGATACATAGACAACACCATGTCCCTAGTAAGCCTCTAGTTGACTAGCTCGTTGATCAATAGATGGTTACGGTTTCCTGACCATGGACATTGGATGTCGTTGATAACGGGATCACATCATTAGGAGAATGATGTGATGGACAAGACCCAATCCTAATCCTAGCACAAGATCGTGTAGTTCGTTTGCTCAGAGCTTTTCTAATGTCAAGTATCACTTCCTTAGACCATGAGATTGTGCAACTCCCGGATACCGTAGGAATGCTTTGGGTGTGCCAAACGTCACAACGTAACTGGGTGGCTATAAAGGTGCACTACGGGTATCTCCGAAAGTGTCTGTTGGGTTGGCACGAATCGAGACTGGGATTTGTCACTCCGTGTAAACGGAGAGGTATCTCTGGGCCCACTCGGTAGGACATCATCATTATGTGCACAATGTGACCAAGGAGTTGATCACGGGATGATGTGAGTTACGGAACGAGTAAAGAGACTTGCCGGTAACGAGATTGAACAAGGTATAGGGATACCGACGATCGAATCTCGGGCAAGTAACATACCGATGGACAAAGGGAATTGCATACGGGATTGATTGAATCCCCGACATCGTGGTTCATCCGATGAGATCATCGTGGAACATGTGGGAGCCAACATGGGTATCCAGATCCCGCTGTTGGTTATTGACCGGAGAACGTCTCGGTCATGTCTGCATGGTTCCCGAACCCGTAGGGTCTACACACTTAAGGTTCGATGACGCTAGGGTTATAGGGAAAGTATGTACGTGGTTACCGAATGTTGTTCGGAGTCCCGGATGAGATCCCGGACGTCACGAGGAGTTCCGGAATGGTCCGGAGGTAAAGATTTATATATGGAAATTTGTTGTTCGGGTTCCGGGAAAAGTTCGGGTTTTTTCGGTATTGTACCGGGAAGCTTCCAGAAGGTTCCGGAGGATTCCGGAGGGGTCCGGATGTCCGGAAAATGTTCCACCACGTCCAATACAGCAGCATGGGCTGTAAGGGGGCGCCCTAGCCTTAATGGGCCAGGGGCACCAACCCCCCCCCCAAGGCCCATGCGCATGGGAGAGGGGAAACCCTAAGGGGGAGGGCCTCCACTTGACTTGGGAGGCACTCCTCCCCCTTTGGCCGCCCCCCAAGCCCCATCTAGGGCTGGCCGCACCCCTTGAGGGGGAAACCCTAGATGGGGGCGCAGCCCTTCCCCTCCCCTATATATATTGAGGTTTTGGGGCTGCCATAGACATGAGAACGTCTCCTTTTTGGCGCAGCCCTACCCCTCTTCTTCCTCCTCCTCTCCCGCGGTGCTTGGCGAAGCCCTGCGGGATTGCCACGCTCCTCCACCACCACCATGCCGTCGTGTTGCTGCTGGATGGAGTCTTCCCCAACCTCTCCCTCTCTCCTTGCTGGATCAAGGCGTGGGAGACGTCACCGGGCTGCACGTGTGTTGAACGCGGAGGCACCGTTCTTTCGGTGCTTAGATCGGAATCAACCGCGATCTGAATCGCTACGAGTACGACTCCCTCATCCGCGTTCTTGCAAAGCTTCCGCATCGCGATCTACAAGGGTATGTAGATTCACTCCCCTTCCCCTTGTTGCTAGATTACTCCATAGATTGATCTTGGTGATGCGTAGAAAATTTTGAATTTCTGCTACGTTACCCAACAGGTACTTTCCTACTTGCTCTCGGCTTTTCTTAAGGTTTAGTTCGAGAGATACTTTCCGCCACCTTCCCCGATGATATTGACCAGATAGTAAACCCTGCAGAAGTCCGTTCTTCCAGAATACCCCCTTACTCTGTCGTAAGTACGATGGAGTTCCCGAAGAAAGGACGACAACTTTATCATGATGACCTGAAACAGCAGAATGAAGACATCAATGTATTGGACCAGCCTCTTCGAGAAGAGCAAGCCAGGATGAGAAGACCCGCTAGATTCGTTACCAAACCTTCCCCCCTTACTCCCCTCTTAAATCTCGGGACGAGATTTCTTGTAGTGGAGGAGAATTGTGACGCCCGGATAATCAAGCTACAGTAAAACTCTGCTAATGATGCCACGTCACCTCCGTTACTGTTTCTAATCCTTCGTTAGTTCAAAACCGATTCAAAAATCAATTCAAAATATGGCAAACAACAAAAGTTTTCAAACATTGAAACAAAAATGTTGGGGTGTTGCCAAATAATGCATAGGTAATTATTGTGGAGAAACCACATTTTTATAAAAGGTTTAAATGCACTTAAATGATTAAAACAGTAGGTAAAACTATTAAATAAATACCTTTTGAATATTATAAATTGCTAAACTATTTTGATCAGGGGTAAAACTTTCTATGAAAGTAGTTGGAGTTGTAACTCTATTTTAGGTACGGGTTTTACTTTTGTAAAACTATAAATTATTAAATAGATAAAAGAAAGCAGAAAAGAAAAAGTAGAAATAAAACAAAGCTAAAAAAAGAGAGCAACCCCCCCCACTGGGCTCCGGCCCAGAGGCCACAGCCCCACTGGGTCAGGCCACCAGGCCAACCGTCCAGCCCACCCCGCTCCCTTATCCCCCCCACCTACCAGAACCCTAACCTACCGCACCCCCACTCCTCCTCTCGTTCCCCCACTCCCCATGTTCTGGATTGAGGCAAACCGCCCCGACCGCATCGCCCCTAGCGCCGTTGCCCGTCGCCCCGCCTCTACCTCGCCGGTGTCGCTCGCGCCACGCGCCTCCCTTGGCCACGCCAGGCCGTGGCCGGGCCTGCCTGCACGCGTGGGCGCTCGCCCGTAGTTCCCTCCACCATCCTTCGTGCGCCCCCCCTCCAGATCCGCCAGCGCCCGGCGCCTTCGCCATGGGCGTCGTCACCCGCGCGCCCCACGGGCTCGCCATCGCCTAGGAGCACGCCCACGAGCTCCGACGTGCTCTGCTCTGCCTTCCCCGACCCCGGCCTCAAGCTCACCGCATCTGCATCATCCTCTCCGCCGGATTCTTCTTCGCCGGACTGCCTCCCCGTCGTCGCTCGCCGTCGACCCCGTCCTCCCCCCGCGCCCCATTGCCCGTGCCCCTACAATCACCGTGAGCACCGCACCGCTCCTTCCTCCTTCTCTCCCCTGCCGCTGCTCTGCATCGCTCCGTCACCGCCCGCACGCGCCACCGCGCGCGTATGCCACCCCGCTCGCCCCCTCTACTCAGGACCGCCCGCGGCCACCCCGTCGGCCACCGCGACCATCTGCACCCGCCTCCGACGCGCTGGCCCCCGCTCCAGTCCCTCCCTTGACAAGTTCAAGGGATTGACTATGATGAGACCTTCTCACCCGTAGCGATGCTTAAGTCTGTCCGAATCATGTTAGCAATTGCCGCATTTTATGATTATGAAATTTGGCAAATGGATGTCAAAACTGCATTCCTGAATGGATTTCTGGAAGAAGAGTTGTATATGATGCAACCGGAAGGTTTTGTCGATCCAAAGGGAGCTAACAAAGTGTGCAAGCTCCAGCGATCCATTTATGGACTGGTGCAAGCCTCTCGGAGTTGGAATAAACGCTTTGATAGTGTGATCAAAGCATTTGGTTTTATACAGACTTTTGGAGAAGCCTGTATTTACAAGAAAGTGAGTGGGAGCTCAGTAGCATTTCTGATATTATATGTGGATGACATATTGCTGATTGGAAATGATATAGAATTTCTGGATAGCATAAAGGGATACTTGAATAAGAGTTTTTCAATGAAAGACCTCGGTGAAGCTGCATATATATTAGGCATCAAGATCTATAGAGATAGATCAAGACGCTTAATTGGACTTTCACAAAGCACATACCTTGACAAAGTTTTGAAGAAGTTCAAAATGGATCAAGCAAAGAAAGGGTTCTTGCCTGTACTACAAGGTGTGAGATTGAGTAAGACTCAATGCCCGACCACTACAGAAGATAGAGAGAAGATGAAAGATGTTCCCTATGCTTCAGCCATAGGCTCTATCATGTATGCAATGTTGTGTACCAAACCTGATGTGTGCCTTGCTATAAGTTTAGCAGGGAGGTACCAAAGTAATCCAGGAGTGGATCACTGGACAGCGGTCAAGAACATCCTGAAATACCTGAAAAGGACAAAGGATATGTTTCTCGTTTATGGAGGTGACAAAGAGCTCATCGTAAATGGTTACGTTGATGCAAGCTTTGACACTGATCCGGACGATTCTAAATCGCAAACCGGATACGTATTTACATTGAACGGTGGAGTTGTCAGTTGGTGCAGTTCTAAGCAAAGTGTCGTGGCGGGATCTACGTGTGAAGCGGAGTACATAGCTGCTTCGGAAGCAACAAATGAAGGAGTCTGGATGAAGGAGTTCATATCCGATCTAGGTGTCATACCTAGTGCATCGGGACCAATGAAAATCTTTTGTGACAATACTGGTGCAATTGCCTTGGCAAAGGAATCCAGATTTCACAAGAGAACCAAGCACATCAAAAGACGCTTCAATTCCATCCGGGATTTTGTCCAGGTGGGAGACATAGAAATTTGCAAGATACATACGGATCTGAATGTTGCAGACCCGTTGACTAAGCCTCTTCCACGAGCAAAACATGATCAGCACCAAGACTCCATGGGTGTAAGAATCATTACTGTGTAATCTAGATTATTGACTCTAGTGCAAGTGGGAGACTGAAGGAAATATGCCCTAGAGGCAATAATAAAGTATTATTTATTTCCTTATATCATGATAAATGTTTATTATTCATGCTAGAATTGTATTAACCGGAAACATAATACATGTGTGAATACATAGACAAACAGAGTGTCACTAGTATGCCTCTACTTGACTAGCTCGTTAATCAAAGATGGTTATGTTTCCTAGCCATAGACATGAGTTGTCATTTGATTAAACGGGATCACCTCATTAGGAGAATGACGTGATTGACTTGACCCATTCCGTTAGCTTAGCACTCGATCGTTTAGTATGTTGCTATTGCTTTCTTCAAGACTTATACATGTTCCTATGACTATGAGATTGTGCAACTCCCGTTTACCGGAGGAACACTTTGTGTGCTACCAAACGTCACAACGTAACTGGGTGATTATAAAGGTGCTCTACAGGTGTCTCCAAAGGTACTTGTTGGGTTGGCGTATTTCGAGATTAGGATTTTTCACTCCGATTGTCGGAGAGGTATCTCTGGGCCCACGCGGTAATGCACATCACTATAAGCCTTGCAAGCATTGTAACTAATGAGTTAGTTGCGGGATGATGTATTACGGAACGAGTAAAGAGACTTGCCGGTAACGAGATTGAACTAGGTATCGAGATACCGACGATCGAATCTCGGGCAAGTAACATACCGATGACAAAGGGAACAACGTATGTTGTTATTCTTGGAAATATGCCCTAGAGGCAATAATAAATGGTTATTATTATATTTCTTTGTTCATGGTAATTGTCTATTATTCATGCTATAATTGTATTGTCCGGAAATCGTAATACATGTGTGAATACATAGACCACAACTTGTCCCTAGTAAGCCTCTAGTTGACTAGCTCGTTGATCAACAGATAGTCATGGTTTCCTGACTATGGACATTGGATGTCATTGATAACGGGATCACATCATTAGGAGAATGATGTGATGGACAAGACCCAATCCTAAGCATAGCATAAAAGATCGTGTAGTTTCGTTTGCTAGAGCTTTTCCAATGTCAAGTATCTTTTCCTTAGACCATGAGATCGTGCAACTCCCGGATACCATAGGAGTGCTTTGGGTGTGCCAAACGTCACAACGTAACTGGGTGACTATAAAGGTGCATTACGGGTATCTCCGAAAGTGTCTGTTGGGTTGGCACGGATCGAGACTGGGATTTGTCACTCCGTGTAACGGAGAGGTATCTCTGGGCCCACTCGGTAATGCATCATCATAATGAGCTCAATGTGACTAAGGCGTTAGTCATGGGATCATGCATTGCGGTACGAGTAAAGAGACTTGCCGGTAACGAGATTGAACAAGGTATTGGGATACCGACGATCGAATCTCGGGCAAGTAACATACCGATTGACAAAGGGAATTGCATACGGATTGATTGAATCCTCGACACCGTGGTTCATCCGATGATATCATCGTGGAACATGTGGGAGCCAACATGGGTATCCAGATCCCGCTGTTGGTTATTGACCGGAGAGGTGTCTCGGTCATGTCTGCATGTCTCCCGAACCCGTAGGGTCTACACACTTAAGGTCCGGTGACGCTAGGGTTGTAGAGATATATGTATGCGGAAACCCGAAAATTGTTCGGAGTCCCGGATGAGATCCCGGACATCACGAGAGGTTCCGGAATGGTCCGGAGGTAAAGATTTATATATGGGAAGTCTTATTTTGGTCGCCGGAAAAGTTTCGCACTTTATCGGTATTGTACCGGGAGTGCCGAAAGGGGTCCGGGGGTCCACCAAGGGGGTCCACCAGCCCCGGGGGGCCACATGGGCTGTAAGGGGTGCGCCTTGGCCTATATGGGCCAAGGGAACCAGCCCCAAGAGGCCCATGCGCAAGAGATAAGAAAAAAGGGAGAGTCCTAAAGGGGGAAGGCACCTCCGAGGTGCCTTGGGGGGGAAGGACTCCCCCCTGGCCGCACCCTTCCTTGGAGGAAGGGGCAAGGCTGCGCCCCCCCTCTCCCTTGGCCCTATATATAGTGGGGGGAAGGGAGGGCAGCAACATCTAAGCCTTGGGCGCCTCCCTCCTCCCCTGCAACACCTCTCTCTCTCTCTCAGAAGCTTGCGAAAGCCCTGCCGGAGAGCCGCTACATCCACCACCACGCCGTCGTGCTGTTGGATCTCCATCAACCTCTCCTCCCCCCTTGCTGGATCAAGAAGGAGGAGACGTCGCTGCACCGTACGTGTGTTGAACGCGGAGGTGCCGTCCGTTCGACACTCGGTCATCGGTGATTTGGATCACGGCGAGTACGACTCCATCATCCACGTTCATTGGAACGCTTCCGCTCGCGATCTACAAGGGTATGTAGATCCACTCCTTTCCCCTCGTTGCTAGTAGACTCCATAGATGCATCTTGGTGAGCGTAGGAAATTTTTTAAATTATGCTACGATTCCCAACAGTGGCATCATGAGCCAGGTCTATGCGTAGTTACTATGCACGAGTAGAACACAAAGCAGTTGTGGGCGTTGAGTTTGCCAATTCTTCTTGCCGCTACTAGTCTTTTCTTGTTTCGGCGGCATTGTAGGATGAAGCGGCCCGGACCGACCTTACACGTACGCTTACGTGAGACAGGTTCCACCGACTGACATGCACTAGATGCATAAGGTGGCTAGCGGGTGTCTGTCTCTCCTACTTTAGTCGGAACAGATTCGATGAAAAGGGTCCTTATGAAGGGTAAATAGAAATTGGCAAATCACGTTGTGGTCATACGTAGGTAAGAAACGTTCTTGCTAGAAACCTACAAACCACGTAAAAAACTTGCAACAACAATTAGAGGACGTCTAACTTGTTTTTGCAGCAAGTGCTATGTGATGTGATATGGCCAGAAGATGTGATGAATGATATATGTGATGTATGAGATTGATCATATTCTTGTAATAGGAATCACGACTTGCATGCCGATGAGTATGACAACCGGCAGGAGCCATAGGAGTTGTCTTTATTATTTTGTATGACCTGCGTGTCATTGAATAACGCCATGTAAATTACTTTACTTTGTTGCTAAACGAGTTAGCCATAGAAGTAGAAGTAATCGTTGGCGTGACGACTTCATGAAGACACAATGATGGAGATCATGATGATGGAGATCATGGTGTCATGCCGGTGACAAAGATGATCATGGTGCCCCGAAGATGGAGATCAAAGGAGCATGATGATATTGGCCATATCATGTCACTATTTGATTGCATGTGATGTTTATCATGTTTTTGCATCTTATTTGCTTAGTACGACGGTAGTAAGTAAGATGATCCCTTATAATAATTTCAAGAAAGTGTTCACCCTAACTGTGCACCGTTGCGAAGGTTCGTCGTTTCAAAGCACCACGTGATGATCGGGTGTGATAGATTCTTACGTCCGAATACAACGGGTGTTGACGAGCCTAGCATGTACAGACATGGCCTCGGAACACACGCAATACACTTAGGTTGACTTGACGAGCCTAGCATGTACAGACATGGCCTCGGAACACGGAGGACCGAAAGGTCGAGCATGAGTCGTATAGAAGATACGATCAACATGGAGATGTTCACCGATCTTGACTAGTCCGTCTCACGTGATGATCGGACACGGCCTAGTTGAACTCGGATCATGTTTCACTTAGATGACTAGAGGGATGTCTATCTGAGTGGGAGTTCATAATCAGATGAACTTCATTATCATGAACATAGTCAAAAAGTATTTGCAAATTATGTCATGGCTTGCGCTTTAGTTCTACTGGTTAAGATATGTTCCTAGAGAAAATTTAGTTGAAAGTTGGTAGTAGCAATTATGCGGACTGGGTCCGTAAACTGAGGATTGTCCTCATTGCTGCACAGAAGGCTTATGTCCTTAATGCACCGCTCGGTGTGCTGAACCTCAGCGTCGTCTGTAGATGTTACAAAACATCTGACATACATGTTTTGATAACTACGTGATAGTTCGGTGCGGTTTAAAATTGTGGCACCAAAGACGTTTCTGAAACGTCGCAGAACATGTGAGATGTTCCGAAGACTGAAATTGGGATTTCAGACTAGTGCCCACGTCAAGAGGTATGAGACCTCTGACAAGTTTCTTAAGCCTGCAAACTAAGGGAGAAAAGCTCAATCATTGAGCGTGTGCTCAGATTGTCTGAGTGCCGCAATCGCTTGAATCGAGTGGGAGTTAATCTCCCAGATGAGATAGTGATAGTTCTCCATAGTCATTGCCACCAAGCTAGTAGAGCTTCGTGATGAACTATAACATATCAAGGATAGTTATGATGATCCTTGAGCTATTCGCGATGTTCGACACCGCGAGAGTAGAAATCAAGAAGGAGCATCAATTGTTGATGGTTAGTAAAACCACTAGTTTAAGAAGGGCAAGGGCAAAAGGGATACTTCATGAAATAGCATGTCGTTTGCTGCTCTAGTGAAGAATCCCAAGGTTGAACCCAAACCCGAGACTAAGTGCTTCTGTAATGAGAGGAACGGTCACTGAAGCAGTACTACCCTAGATACTTGGTAGATGAGAAGGCAGGCAAGGTCGATAGAAGTATATTGGATATACGTTATATGAATGTGTACTTTACTAGTACTCCTAGCAGCACCAGGGTATTAGATACCGGTTCGGTTGCTAAGTGTTAGTAACCCGAAATAAAAGCTGCGGAATAAACGGAGACTAGCTAAAGGTGAGATGACGATATGTGTTGGAGGTGTTTCCAAGGTTGATGTGATCAAGCATCGCATGCTCCCTCTACCATCGAGATTTGGTGTTTGCGTTGAACATGATTGGATTATGTTTACCGCAAAACGGTTATTCATTTAAGGAGAATAATGGTTACTCTGTTTATTTGAATAATACCTTCAATGGTCTTGCACCTAAAATGAATCTCGATCGTAGTGATACACATGTTCATGCCAAAAGATATAAGATAGTAATGATAGTACCACATACTTGTGGCACTGCCACTTGAGTCATATTGGTGTAGAACGCATGAAGAAGCTCCATGTAGGTGGATCTTTGGACTCACTCATTTTTGAAAAGATTGAGACATGCGAACCATGTCTATTGGTATATATGCATGAAGAAACTCCATACAGATGGATCGTTTGGACTCACTTGATTATGAATCACTTGAGACATGCAAATCATACCACATGGGCAAGATGACTGAAAGGCCTCATTTTCAGTGAGATGGAACAAGAGAGCAATTTATTGGAAGTAATACATTTTGATGTATGCAGTCCAATGAATGCTGAGGCATGCAGTGGATATCGTTATGTTCTTACTTCACAGATGATTTGAGTAGATGCTGAGTGTATTTACTTGATGAAACACTAGTCTGAATTATTGAAAGGTTCAAGCAATTTCAGAGTGAAGTTGAAGATCGTCGTGACAAGAGGATAAAATGTCTGTGATATGATCATAGAGATGAGTATCTGAGATACGAGTTTGGCACACAATTGAGACATTGTGGAAAGTGTTTCACAATTAATACCGCCTGGAACACCATAGTGTGATGGTGTGTCCGAACATCATAACTGCACCCTATTGGATATGGTGCATACCATGATGTTTCTTATCAAATTACCACTATCATTTATGGGTTAGGCATTAGAGACAACCGCATTCACTTTAAAAGGGGCTCCACGCAATTCCGTTGAGACGACACCGTTTATAGAAACCTAAGTTGTCGTTTCTTAAAAGTTTGGGGCTGCGATGCTTATGTGAAAAAGTTTCAGGCTAATAAGCTTGAACCCAAAGCGGATAAATGCATCTTCATAGAATACCCAAAAACAGTTGGGTATACCTCCTATCTGGAAGCAAAAGTAATTGCTTCTAGAAACGAGTCCTTTCTCGAGGAAAAGTTTCTCTCGAAAGAATTGAGTGGGAGGATGGTGGAGACTTGATAAGGTTATTGAACCGTCGCTTCAACTAGTGTGTAGCAGGGCACAGGAAGTTGTTCCTGTGGCACCTACACCAATTGAAGTGGAAGCTTATGATAGTAATCATGAAACTTCGGATCAAGTCACTACCAAACCTCGTAGGACGACGAGGATGCGCACTACTTCAGAGTAATGCGTGATCCTGTCTTGGAAGTCATGTTGCTAGACAACAATGAACCTACGAGCTATGGAGAAGCAATGGTGGGCCCATATTCCGACGAATGGCTCGAGGCCATGAAATCCGAGATAGAATCCATGTATCAGAACAAAGCATGGACTTTGGTGAGCTTGCCCAGATGATCGGCAAGCCATTGAGATAAATGGATCTTTAAGAAGAAGACGGACATGGACGGTAATGTTACCGTCTATGAAGCTCGACTTGTGGCAAAGAGTATTTTCACAAGTTCAAGGAGTTGACTACGATGAGTTTTTCTCATCCGTAGCGATGCTTAGGTCCGTCGAAATCATGTTAGCATTAGCTGCATTTATGAAATCTGGCAGATGGATGTCAAAACAAGTTTCCTTACCAGTTTTCGTAAGGAAAGGTTGTATGTGATACAATCAGAAAGGTTTTGTCGATCCTAAGGATGCTAAAAGGTATGCTAGCTCCAGCGATCCTTCCATGGATTAGAGCAAGCATCTCGGAGTCAGAATATACGCTTTGATGGAGTGATCAAAGTTTTTGGGTTTATACAAAGTTTGTTAGAAACTTGTATTTACAATAAAGTGAGTGGGAGCGCTACAACATTTCTGATAAAGTATATGTGAATGACATATTGTTGATCCGAAATGATGTAAAATTTCTGGAAAGCATAAAGGGTTGTTTGAAAGGAGTTTTTCAAAGGAAGACCTGGATAAAGCTGCTTACATATTGGGCATCAAGATCCATAGAGATAGATCAAGACGCCCGATGATACTTTCAAAAGACAGCACCTTGACATGATTTTGAAAGAGTTCAAAATAGATCAGCAAAGAAGGAGTTCTTGGCTGTGTTACAAGGTGTGAGTATTGAGTGAGACTCAAGACCTGACCACAGCAGAAGATAGAGAAAGGACGAAGGTCGTCCCCTATGCTTTAGACGTAGGCTCTATAGTATGCTATGCTGTGTACCGCACCTGTAGTGTGCCTTGCCATGAGTTGGTCAAGATGGTACAATGGTGATCCGGGAAAGGATCTCATGACAGCGGTCGAACTTATCCTTAGTACCTAGTGGATTAAGGAATTTTCTCGATTATGGAGGTGGAAAGGAGTTCGTCGTAAAGGGTTACGTCGATGCGAACTTTGACACTAATCCGGATGACTCTGAGTAGTAAACCGGATTCGTATAGTAGAGCAATTATTTGAAATGGCTCCAAATAGCGCGTGGTAGCATCCACAAGATGACATAGATATTCGTAAAGCACACGGTTCTGAAAGGTTCAGACCCGTTGACTAATAACCTCTCTCACAAGCATAACATGACCAAACCAGAACACATTGAGTGATAATCACATAGTGATGTGAACTAGATTGTTGACTCTAGTAAACTCTTTAGATGTTGGTCACATGGTGATGTGACCACTGAGTGTTAATCACATGATGATGTGAACTAGATTATTGACTCTAGTGCAAGTGGGAGACTCTTGGAAATATGCCCTAGAGGCAATAATAAATGGTTATTATTATATTTCTTTGTTCATGGTAATTGTCTATTATTCATGCTATAATTGTATTGTCCGGAAATCGTAATACATGTGTGAATACATAGACCACAACCTGTCCCTAGTAAGCCTCTAGTTGACTAGCTCGTTGATCAACAGATAGTCATGGTTTCCTGACTATGGACATTGGATGTCATTGATAACGGGATCACATCATTAGGAGAATGATGTGATGGACAAGACCCAATCCTAAGCATAGCATAAAAGATCGTGTAGTTTCGTTTGCTAGAGCTTTTCCAATGTCAAGTATCTTTTCCTTAGACCATGAGATCGTGCAACTCCCGGATACCGTAGGAGTGCTTTGGGTGTGCCAAACGTCACAACGTAACTGGGTGACTATAAAGGTGCATTACGGGTATCTCCGAAAGTGTCTGTTGGGTTGGCACGGATCGAGACTGGGATTTGTCACTCCGTGTAAACGGAGAGGTATCTCTGGGCCCACTCGGTAATGCATCATCATAATGAGCTCAATGTGACTAAGGCGTTAGTCATGGGATCATGCATTGCGGTACGAGTAAAGAGACTTGCCGGTAACGAGATTGAACAAGGTATTGGGATACCGACGATCGAATCTCGGGCAAGTAACATACCGATTGACAAAGGGAATTGCATACGGATTGATTGAATCCTCGACACCGTGGTTCATCCGATGATATCATCGTGGAACATGTGGGAGCCAACATGGGTATCCAGATCCCGCTGTTGGTTATTGACCGGAGAGGTGTCTCGGTCATGTCTGCATGTCTCCCGAACCCGTAGGGTCTACACACTTAAGGTCCGGTGACGCTAGGGTTGTAGAGATATATGTATGCGGAAACCCGAAAATTGTTCGGAGTCCCGGATGAGATCCCGGACATCACGAGAGGTTCCGGAGGTAAAGATTTATATATGGGAAGTCTTATTTTGGTCGCCGGAAAAGTTTCGCACTTTATCGGTATTGTACCGGGAGTGCCGAAAGGGGTCCGGGGGTCCACCAAGGGGGTCCACCAGCCCCGGGGGGCCACATGGGCTGTAAGGGGTGCGCCTTGGCCTATATGGGCCAAGGGAACCAGCCCCAAGAGGCCCATGCGCAAGAGATAAGAAAAAAGGGAGAGTCCTAAAGGGGGAAGGCACCTCCGAGGTGCCTTGGGGGGGAAGGACTCCCCCCTGGCCGCACCCTTCCTTGGAGGAAGGGGCAAGGCTGCACCCCCCCTCTCCCTTGGCCCTATATATAGTGGGGGGAAGGGAGGGCAGCAACATCTAAGCCTTGGGCGCCTCCCTCCTCCCCTGCAACACCTCTCTCTCTCTCAGAAGCTTGCGAAAGCCCTGCCGGAGAGCCGCTACATCCACCACCACGCCGTCGTGCTGTTGGATCTCCATCAACCTCTCCTCCCCCCTTGCTGGATCAAGAAGGAGGAGACGTCGCTGCACCGTACGTGTGTTGAACGCGGAGGTGCCGTCCGTTCGGCACTCGGTCATCGGTGATTTGGATCACGGCGAGTACGACTCCATCATCCACGTTCATTGGAACGCTTCCGCTCGCGATCTACAAGGGTATGTAGATCCACTCCTTTCCCCTCGTTGCTAGTAGACTCCATAGATGCATCTTGGTGAGCGTAGGAAATTTTTTAAATTATGCTACGATTCCCAACAGTTATGCGGTCTGACCGATAAAGATCTTCGTAGAATATGTGGGAACCAATATGAGCATCCAGGTTCCGCTATTGGTTATTGACCGGAGAGGTGTCTCGGTCATGTCTACATAGTTCTCGAACCCGTAGGGTCCGCACGCTTAACGTTACGATGACAGTTATATTATGAGTTTATATGTTTTGATGTACCGAAGGTTGTTTGGAGTCCCGGATGTGATCACGGACATGACAAGGAGTCTCGAAATGGTGAGACATAAAGATTGATATATTGGAAGCCTATGTTTGGACATCGGAAGTGTTCCTGGTGAAATCGGGATTTTTCCGGAGTACCGGGAGGTTACCGGAACCCCCTTGTAACTTAATGGGCCTTAGTGGGCCTAGGTGGAAGAGAGGAGAGGAGGCTAGGGTAGGGCCGCGCCCCCCTTCCCCCAGTCCGAATAGGACAAGGAGAGGGGGGCGGCGCCCCCCCTTCCTTCCTCCCCTCCACCTCTTCCCCCTTCCTCTCCTAGTCCAACATGGAAAGGGGGGAGTCCTACTCCCGGTAGGAGTAGGACTCCTCCTGGAGCGCCACACCTCCTAGGCCGGCGGCCTCCCCCTTGCACCTTTATATACGGGGGTAGGGGGGCACCTCTAAACACACAATTGATCTACGATCTTTTAGCCGTGTGCGGTGCCCCCTCCACCATATTACACCTCGATAATATCGTAGCGGAGCTTAGGCGAAGCCCTGCGTCGGTGGAACATCATCATCGTCACCACGCCGTCGTGCTGACGAAACTCTCCCTCAACACTCGGCTAGATCGGAGTTCGAGGGACGTCATCGAGATGAACATGTGCTGAACTCAGAGGTGTCGTGCGTTCGGTACTTGATCGGTCGGATCGTGAAGACGTACGACTACATCAACCGCGTTGTGTTAAATGCTTCCGCTTTCGGTCTACGAGGGTACGTGGACAACACTCTCCCCTCTCGTTGCTATGCATCACCATGATCTTGCGTGTGCGTAGGAATTTTTTTGAAATTACTACGTTCCCCAACACTTCCCACCGACGTTTTGGGGGAAGAGGACCGAGGCCACTATAGAAAGGGATCCGATCCCGGAGGTCGACTCGTTCTCACCCGAGCCCTCGTGAGGTTGTTCATCCTCTGTACTTGTTCATCCTCGGCCCCTCGTGAGGCCAATCCACCACAAAGCAGGAGTAGGGTTTACACCGCAAGGTGGTCCGAACCTGGGTAAACTGTTGTGTTCATCTTCTTCCTCACCTTCACGCGAGTCTGGCTAGGCTAGGTCGTGGGGCGACGAGTGGGCAAGCTTGAGAGGCAGAGTTCTTCGTACGCGCCCTGTGTTCGAACCTTCTTGGGTCTACGGAGCCCTGAATCCGACATTTGGCGCGCCAGGTAGGGGGCGTGTCAAAGTCCTTCTTCCACCATTTGCTCCGCCTCCGTTCCGTCGCTCCCATGGCCGATGCTCGCTGTGTCCGTGCCGAGCGCTGAGCCGCCCGTGTCGCCTAGACGGCACCCGTGGGCAACGACGCTTCTCGCTGCTCTGCCTCCCCGGTGGCTAACGCCGCCACTGACCCTGCTGCTCGCGAACAGCAGGATTCGTCGCCGCCACCATTTGTGCGGTGCGATGGCCGCGCCGCAACTCCATCACCCACTCCGGCCACGGCATCGTCGCGGGCCAGCACACGTGCAGGCCGCACTGCTCATGGCGCGGGAGCTCCTGCGTTACTGCCCAGCCAACGACCGCTACGAGGACTGGCTCGGCCGCATCACTGAGCTCATCAACGCTGTCGATGAGGCCCATGCACCGTCCCGTTCACCTCGTCCCCCGCCGTCCCGGGCGGGCGATGTGGCTCACGGCGTGCCCCCTCCTCCTCCTCTGCGTGGCGCCGACCCCGAGCCCAGACGTGAGGCGCCCCAACACGACCCGCCACGCGGGGCGCCAACGCGCGATGAAGCAAGCCGCCAGGTGGTGCAGCGGCCCCAGGGAGAAGCGCGCGCTTCCTGCACCGCTGCGTCAAGACCGCGTGCCATTGGAGGCGGTGGTACGCGGGCGCGAAGACCAAGCTCCACCCGTGCGTCCGGCACCTGTTAGTTCGGCGGGCTGCCGTGCCTTCACCTCGGAAGCTGCGCCGTGTCGTTTGGCCCGACAAGTTCAAGCCGGACCTGCCTCCATGCTACGACGGCACTCCCGACCCCGCGAAATTTCTCCAGCTCTACGAGCTAAGCATCGAAGCAGCGAACGACAACGACAAGGTCATGGCAAACTGGTTCCCCATAGCCCTCATGGATGGCGTATGCTCTTGGCTCCTGAACCTTCCGGTGGGGTCAATCTCCTCCTGGGATGAGCTTCGCGAGCGCTTCATCGCCAACTTCCAGGACACTCGCGACCGTGCTCCTGCAGTAGGCGACCTGCGGCGCGTGAAGCAGTAGCGGGGCGAGACCTTGCACAAGTACATACAACGCTTCACGGACGTTCGCCTCAAGATTCCAAAGGTGTCGGACGAGGCCATCATTTCAGCGTTCTCTAATGGCGTCCGGGATGTCAAGATGAAGGAGGAGCTTGCCATCCACGAGGACTTGTGTTCGGCCATGGAGATGTTCAACATGGCGAGCAGGTGCGCAGGGGCAGAGGAAGGTCGCCTCTCCCTCATGGAGCTTCCGAAGGCCGATCCTGAAGACAAGAAGGCCAAGGCTAAGGAGGCAAAGTGCAAGCGCCCTACTGTGCTTGCGGCTGAGCCTGAGATGAATCGCGGCCGTGACCACGACGAGCCCCCCAGAGGCAACCGCCTGTATTGCGTCTTCCACAACGTCCACAACCACAACACCAATGACTGTCAGGAGCTCAGGGCAATCTGTGACGAGCGCCTTGGCCGCCGCCCCTAGCGCAGCGACCGCGGCTACGGCCGCGGAGGAGGCCGCTGGGACAACCGCGACCCCCGCCAGGACTGGCGCGACCAACCCCGTGAGAACCGCTGGCAAGGCCAGCCTCGTGACGACCCTTGGCGGGACCAGCCCCTTAGGGCAACTCCGGCCTCCCTCCGCTGCCGCCGCCGCCAAGGAGAAATGACGACAACCGGCAAGACGATAGGGCTCGGGGCTTCCAAGAGTCTCGCACGATCGCCTGCATCCTGGGTGGTGCTCAGGCTCCCGCCTCTCATCGCATCTTCAAGCAGTTCGCTCGTGAGGTGAACGCGGCCCTCCCCAAGCTTGAGGCATCGCGTCCCCTCATGTGGATCAAGCACGCCATCACCTTTGACTCCATGGACCAACTCAAGTGCTCAGCCGCCGCTGGCGCACTCCCGATGCTCTGCACGCCAACCATCAGCAACGTCCTTGTCACCAAGACCCTCATCGACGGTGGCGCCGGGCTCAATGTTCTCTCTGTCGAGACATTTAAAATGCTCCAATTGCCCTACGACCAGCTTCTGCCCACCAAGCCTTTCTCAGGAGTGACCGATGGATCCATGCTACCTCTTGAGCACTGCGTTGGTTTTCCCTTGAAGAGGAAAGGGTGATGCAGTAAAGTAGCGTAAGTATTTCCCTCAGTTCTTGAGAACCAAGGTATCAATCCAGTAGGAGACCACGCTCAAGTCCCACGCACCTACACAAACAAATAAGAACCTTGCAACCAACGCGATAAAGGGGTTGTCAATCCCTTCACGGGCACTTGCAAAAGTGAGATCTGATAGAGACGATAAGATAATATTGTTGGTATTTTTATGATAAAGACTAAAAGTAAAGAAAGGAAAATAAACAGTAATAGAAATAGCTTGTTGACGGGAGATTAATATGATGGAAAATAGACCCACGGGCCATAGGTTTCACTAGTGGCTTCTCTCAAGATAGCATAAGTAGTACGGTGGGTAAACAAATTACTGTCGAGCAATTGATAGAATTGAGCATAGTTATGAGAATATCTAGGTATGATCATGTATATAGGCATCACGTCCGTGACAAGTAGACCGACTCCTGCCTGCATCTACTACTATTACTCGATGGCAACAATACAATACGTGTCGTTTCCCCTACTGTCACTGGGATCGAGCACCACAAGATTGAACCCAAAGCTAAGCACTTCTCCCATTGCAAGAAAGATCAATCTAGTAGGCCAAACCAAACTGATAATTCGAAGAGACTTGCAAAGATAACCAATCACACATAAAAGAATTCAGAGGAGATTCAAATATTGTTCATAGATAATCTTGATCATAAACCCACAATTCATCGGATCTCGACAAACACACCGCAAAAAGAAGATTACATCGAATAGATCTCCAAGAGAATCGAGGATAACTTTGTATTGAGATCCAAAGGGAGAGAAGAAGCCATCTAGCTAGTAACTATGGACCCGAAGGTCTGAGGTAAACTACTCACACATCATCAGAGAGGCTATGGTGTTGATGTAGAAGCCCTCCGTGATTGATGCCCCCTCCGGTGGAGCACCGGAAAAGGCCCCAAGATGGGATCTCACGGGTACAGAAGGTTGCGGTGGTGGAAATAGGGTTTTGGCTCTACTTCTGATGTTTTCGGGGTACGTAGGTATATATAGGAGGAAGAAGTAGGTCGGTGGAGCTACGAGGGGCCCACGAGGATGGAAGGCGCGCCCAGGGGGGTAGCCGCGCCCCCTGCCTCGTGGCCTCCTTGTTAATTGCTTGACGTCCACTCCAAGTCCACTGGATCATGTTTGTTCCGTAAATCACGTTCCCGAAGGTTTCATTCCATTTGGACTCCGTTTGATATCCTTTTCCTTCGAAACACTGAAATAGGCAAAAAAATAGCAATTTGGGCTGGCCTCCGGTTAATAGGTTAGTCCCAAAAATAATATAAAAGTGTATAATAAAGCCCATTAAACATCCAAAATAGAATATATATAATAGCATGGAACAATCAAAAATTATAGATACGTTGGAGACGTATCAAGCATCCCCAAGCTTAATTCCTGCTCGTCCTCGAGTAGGTAAATGATAAAAACAGAATTTTTGATGTGGAATGCTACTTAGCATAATTTTCAATGTAATTCTCTCAATTGTGGCATGAATATTCAGATCCGAAAGATTCAAGATAAAAGTTTAATATTGACATAAAAGTAATAATACTTCAAGCATACTAACTAAGCAATTATGTCTTCTCAAAATAACATGGCCAAAGAAAGTTCATCCCTACAAAATCATATAGTTTGGTCATGCTCCATTTTCGTCACACAAGAATGCTCTCATCATGCACAACCCCAATGACAAGCCAAGCAATTGTTTCATACTTTAGTAATCTCAAACTTTTTCAACTTTCACGCAATATATGAGCGTGAGCCATGGATATAGCACTATGGGTGGAATAGAATATGATGATGGGGGTTATGTGGAGAAGACAAAAAAGGAGATAGTGTCACATTGACGCGGCTAATCAACGGGCTAGGGAGATGCCCATCAATTGATGTCACTGCAAGGAGTAGGGATTGCCATGCAACGGATGCACTAGAGCTATAAATGTATGAAAGCTCTGTTAGAAATATGCCCTAGAGGCAATAATAAATTGGTTATTATTATATTTCCTTGTTCATGATAATCGTTTATTATCCATGCTAAAATTGTATTGATAGGAAACTCAGATACATGTGTGGATACATAGACAACACCATGTCCCTAGTAAGCCTCTAGTTGACTAGCTCGTTGATCAATAGATGGTTACGGTTTCCTGACCATGGACATTGGATGTCGTTGATAACGGGATCACATCATTAGGAGAATGATGTGATGGACAAGACCCAATCCTAAGCCTAGCACAAGATCGTGTAGTTCGTTTGCTAAGAGCTTTTCTAATGTCAAGTATCATTTCCTTAGACCATGAGATTGTGCAACTCCCGGATACCGTAGGAATGCTTTGGGTGTACCAAACGTCACAACGTAACTAGGTGGCTATAAAGGTGCACTACAGGTATCTCCGAAAGTGTCTGTTGGGTTGGCACGAATCGAGACTGGGATTTGTCACTCCGTGTAAACGGAGAGGTATATCTGGGCCCACTCGGTAGGACATCATCATAATGTGCAGAATGTGACCAAGGAGTTGATCACGGGATGATGTGTTACGGAACGAGTAAAGAGACTTGCCGGTAACGAGATTGAACAAGGTATCGGGATACCGACGATCGAATCTCGGGCAAGTACTATACCGCTAGACAAAGGGAATTGTATACGGGATTGATTGAATCCCCGACATCGTGGTTCATCCGATGAGAGCATCGTGGAACATGTGGGAGCCAACATAGGTATCCAGATCCCGCTGTTGGTTATTGGCCGGAGAACGTCTCGGTCATGTCTGCATGGTTCCCGAACCCGTAGGGTCTACACACTTAAGGTTCGATGACTCTAGGGTTATAGGGAATAGATATACGTGGTTACCGAATGTTGTTCGGAGTCCCGGATGAGATCCCGGACGTCACGAGGAGTTCCGGAATGGTCCGGAGGTAAAGATTTATATACGGGAAGTCCTGTTTTGGTCACCGGAAATGTTTCGGGTGCTATCGGTAACGTACCGGGACCACCGGGAGGGTCCCGGGGGTCCACCAGGTGGGGCCACCGACCCCAGAGGGCTGCATGGGCCAAGTGTGGGAAGGGACCAGCCCCTAGGTGGGCTGGTGCACCTCCCACAAGGGGCCCAAGGCGCAGGGAAGGGGGAAGGGGGAAACCCTAGGCTCAGATGGGCCTAAGGCCCACCTAGTGGTGCGCCCCCCTCTCTCCCCCCTTGGCCGCCCCTCCAAGTCCCATCTAGGGCTGGCCGCACCCCTTGGGGGGAACCCTAGATGGGGGCGCAGCCCCTCCCCCTCCCCTATATATAGTGGGGTTTTTGGGGTTGCCATAGCGATGGGTCTCCCTCTCTCTTGGCGCAGCCCTACCCCTCTTCCTCCTCGTCTCTTGCAGTGCTTGGCGAAGCCCTGCTGGAGTACCACGCTCCTCCATCACCACCATGCCGTTGTGCTGCTGCTGGACGGAGTCTTCCCCAACCTCTCCCTCTCTCCTTGCTGGATCAAGGCGTGGGAGACGTCACCGGGCTGCACGTGTGTTGAACGCGGAGGCGCCGTGGTTCGGCGCTTAGATCGGAATCAACCGCGATCTGAATCGCTACGAGTACGACTCCTTCATCCGCGTTCTTGCAACGCTTCCGCTAAGCGATCTACAATGGTATGTAGATGCACTCCCCTTCCCTCGGTGCTAGATTACTCCATAGATTGATCTTGGTGATGCGTAGAAAATTTTGAATTTTTGCTACGTTCCCCAACAGTGGCATCATGAGCTAGGTCTATGCGTAGTTTCTATGCACGAGTAGAACATAAAGTAGTTGTGGGCGTAGATTTTGTCAATTTACTTGTCGTTACTAGTCTTATCTTGATTCGGCGGCATCTTGGGATGAAGCGGCCCGGACCGACCTTACACGTACACTTACGTGAGACAGGTTCCACCGACTGACATGCACTAGTTGCATAAGGTGGCTAGCGGGTGTCTGTCTCTCCCACTTTAGTCGGATCGGATTCGATGAAAAGGGTCCTTATGAAGGGTAAATATAAATTGGCATATCACATTGTGGCTTTTGCGTAGGTAAGAAACGTTCTTGCTAGAAACCCATAGCAGCCACGTAAAACATGCAACAACAATTAGAGGACGTCTAACTTGTTTTTGCAGGGTATGCTATGTGATGTGATATGGCCAAAAGGATGTGATGAATGATATATGTGATGTATGAGATTGATCATGTTCTTGTAATAGGAATCACGACTTGCATGTCGATGAGTATGACAACCGGCAGGAGCCATAGGAGTTGTCTTAATTTATTGTATGACTTGCGTGTCAATGAAAACGCCATGTAATTACTTTACTTTATTGCTAACCGTTAGACATAGTAGTAGAAGTAATAGTTGGCGACACAACTTCATGAAGACACGATGATGGAGATCATGGTGTCATGCCGGTGACGAAGGTGATCATGCCGCGCCTCGAAGATGGAGATCAGATGCGCAAGATGATATTGGCCATGTCACGTCACTTTATGATTTGCATGTGATGTTTATCATGTTTACATCTTATTTGCTTAGAACGACGATAGCATAAATAAGATGCCCCCTCACTAAAATTTCAAGTGACGTGTTCCCCCTAACTGTGCACCGTTGCGAAGGTTCGTTGTTTTGAAGCACCACGTGATGATCGGGTGTGATAGATTCTAATGTTCGAATACAACGGGTGTTGACGAGCCTAGCATGTACAGACATGGCCTCGGAACACATGCGAAACACTTAGGTTGACTTGACGAGCCTAGCATGTACAGACATGGCCTCGGAACACAAGAGATCGAAAGGTCGAACATGAGTCATATAGTAGATGCGATCAACATGGAGATGTTCACCGATGATGACTAGTCCGTCTCACGTGATGATCAGACACGGCCTAGTTTGACTCGGATCATGTATCACTTAGATGACTAGAGGGATGTCTATCTGAGTGGGAGTTCATTAATCAGATGAACTCAATTATCATGAACATAGTCAAAAGGTCTTTGCAAATTATGTCATAGCTTACGCTTTAGTTCTACTGTTTAAGATATGTTCCTAGAGAAAATTTAGTTGAAGTTGGTAGTAGAAATTATGCGGACTGGGTCCGTAAACTGAGGATTGTCCTCATTGCTGCACAGAAGGCTTATCTCCTTAGCGTCGTCTGTAGATGTTGCGAAACATCTGACATACACGTTTTGATGACTACGTGATAGTTCAGTGCGTAATGCTAACGGTTTAGAATTGTGGCACCAAAGACGTTTTGAAACGTCGCAGAACATATGAGATGTTCCGAAGACTGAAATTGGGATTTCAGACTAGTGCCCACGTCAAGAGGTATGAGACCTCTGACAAGTTTCTTAAGCCTGCAGACTAAGGGAGAAAAGCTCAATCGTTGAGCATGTGCTCAGATTGTTTGAGTGCCACAATTGCTTGAATCGAGTGGGAGTTAATCTTCCAGATGAGATAGTGATGGTTCTCCATAGTCACTGCCACCAAGCTATTAGAGCTTCGTGATGAACTATAACATATCAGGGATAGACATGATGATCCTTGAGCAACTCGCGATGTTTGACACCGCGAAAGTAGAAATCAAATAGGAGCATCAATTGTTGATGGTTAGTAAAACCACTAGTTTATAGAAGGGCAAGGGCAAAAGGGATACTTCATGAAACAACAAATCATTTGCTGCGCTAGTGAAGAATCCCAAGGTTGAACCCAAACCCGAGACTAAGTGCTTCTGTAATGAGGGGAACGGTCACTGAAGCAGAACTACCCTAGATACTTGGTAGATGAGAAGGCAGGCAAGGTCGACAGAAGTATATTGGATATACATTATATGGATGTGTACTTTACTAGTACTCCTAGCAGCACCAGGGTATTAGATACCGGTTCGCTTGCTAAGTGTTAGTAACTCGAAATAAAAGCTGCGGAATAAACGGAGACTAGCTAAAGGTGAGATGACGATACGTGTTGGAAGTGTTTCCAAGGTTGATGTGATCAAGCATCGCATGCTCCCTCTACCATCGAGATTGGTGTTAAACCTAAATAATTGTTATTTGGTGTTTGCGTTGAGCATAAACATGATTGGATTATGTTTATCGCAATACGGTTATTCATTTAAGGAGAATAATGGTTACTCTGTTTATTTGAATAATACCTTCAATGGTCTTGCACCTAAAATGAATCTCGATCGCAGTGATACACATGTTCGTGCCAAAAGATATAAAATAGTAATGATAGTACCAGATACTTGTGGCACTGCCATTTGAGTCATATTGGTATAGAACGCATGAAGAAGCTCCATGTAGATGGATCTTTGGACTCACTCGTTTTTGAAAAGATTGAGACATGCGAACCATGTCTATTGGTATATATGCATGAAGAAACTCCATGCAGATGGACCGTTTGGACTCACTTGATTTTGAATCACTTGAGACATGCAAATCATACCACATGGGCAAGATGACTGAAAGGCCTCGTTTTCAGTAAGATGGAACAAGAGAGAAACTTGTTGGAAGTAATACATTTGATGTGTGCAGTCCAATGAGTGCTGAGGCATGCAGTGGATATCGATATGTTCTTACTTCACAGATGATTTGAGTAGATGCTGAGAATATTTACTTGATGAAACACAAGTCTGAATTATTGAAAGGTTCAAGTAATTTCAGAGTGAAGTTGAAGATCGTCGTGAAAAGAGGATAAAATGTCTATGATATGATCATAGAGATATCTGAGTTACGAGTTTGGCACACAATTAAGACATTGTGGAAAGTGTTTCACAATTAATACCGCCTGGAACACCACAATGTGATGGTGTGTCCGAACATCATAACTGCACCCTATTGGATATGGTGCATACCATGATGTCTCTTTACCACTATCGTTTATGGGTTAGGCATTAGAGACAACCGCATTCACTTTAAACAGGGCACCACGCAATTCCGTTGAGACGACACCGTTTAGAGAAACCTAAGTTGTCGTTTCTTAAAAGTTTGGGGCTACGATGCTTATGTGAAAAAGTTTCAGGCTGATAAGCTCGAACCCAAAGCGGATAAATGCATCTTCATAGAATACCCAAAACAGTTGGGTATACCTCCTGTCTCAGATCTGGAAGTAAACAGGTCCTTTCTCGAGAAAAAGTTTCTCTCGAAAGAATTGAGTGGGAGGATGGTGGAGACTTGATGAGGTTATTGAACCATGACGTCAACTAGTGTGTAGCAGGGCACAGGAAGTTGTTCCTGTGGCACCTACACCAACTGAAGTGGAAGCTTATGCTAGTGATCATGAAACTTCGGATCAAGTCACTACCAAACCTCGTAGGTCGATAAGGATGCGTACTACTTCAGAGTGGTACGTAATCCTGTCTTGGAAGTCATGTTGCTAGACAACAATGAACCTACGAGCTATGGAGAAGCGATGGTGGGCCCGGATTCCGACGAATGGCTCGAGGCCATGAAATCCGAGAGAGGATCCATGTATAAAAGCAAAGTATAGACTTTGGAAGAAATACTTGATGGTCGTAAGGCTGTTGGGTGCAGATGGATTTTAAAAGGAAGACAGACAATGATGGTAAGTGTCACCATTAAGAAAGCTCGGCTTGTCGTTAAGATGTTTTCCGACAAGTTCAAGGAGTTGACTACGATGAGACTTTCTCACTCGTAGCGATGCTAAGAGTCTGTTGGAATTATATTAGCAGTTACTGCATTATTTATGAAATCTTGCAGATAGGATGTCAAAAACCATTGTTTCCTCGACGATTTTCTTGAGGAAAGGTTGTATGTGATACAACCAGAAGGTTTTGTCAATCCTGAAAGATGCTAACAAGTATGCAAAGCTCCAGCAATCCTTCTAAGGACTGGAGTAAGCATCTCGGAGTTGGAATGTACGCTTTGATGAGATGATCAAAGATTTTGGGTTTATACAAAGTTTATGAGAAACTTGTATTTCCAAAGAAGTGAGTGGGAGCACTATAGAATTTCTGATGAGTATATGTTGTTGACATATTGTTGATCAGAGATGATGTAGAATTTCTGGAAAGCATACAGGGTTATTTGAAAAGTGTTTTTTAATGGAAAACCTGGATTAAGCTACTTGAACATTGAGCATCAAGATCTATAAGGATAGATAAAAAGCGCTTAATAGTACTTTCAAATGAATACTTACCGTGACAAGTTTTTGAAGGAGTTCAAAATAGATCAGCAAAGAAGGAGTTCTTGGCTGTGTTACTAGGTGTGAGTATTGAGTAAGACTCAAGACCTGACCACAGCAGAAGAGAGAGAAAGGACGAAGGTCGTCCCCTATGCTTTAGACGTAGGCTCTACAGTATGCTATGCTGTGTACCGCACATGAAGTGTGCCTTGCCATGAGTTAGTCAAGGGTACAATAGTGATCCGGGAATGGATCACATGACAGCGGTCGAACTTATCCTTAGTATCTAGTGGACTAAGGAATTTTCTCGATTATGGAGGTGGAAAAGGAGTTCGTCGTAAAGGGTTACGTCGATGCAAACTTTGACACTAATCCGGATGACTCTGAGTAGTAAACCGGATTCGTATAGTAGAGCAGTTATTTGGAATAGCTCCAAGTAGCGCGTGGTAGCTGCATCTACAAGATGACATAGATATTCGTAAAGCACACACGGATCTGAAAGGTTCAGACTCGTTGACTAATAACCTCTCTCACAAGCGAGATATGAAAAAACCCCATGGGTGTTGGATTCATTACAATCACATGGTGGTGTGAACTAGATTATTGACTCTAGTAAACTCTTGGGTATTAATCACATGGCGATGTGAACTAGATTATTGACTCTGGTGCAAGTGGGAGACTGTTAGAAATATGCCCTAGAGGCAATAATAAATTGGTTATTATTATATTTCCTTGTTCATGATAATCGTTTATTATCCATGCTAAAATTGTATTGATAGGAAACTCAGATACATGTGTGGATACATAGACAACACCATGTCCCTAGTAAGCCTCTAGTTGACTAGCTCGTTGATCAATAGATGGTTACGGTTTCCTGACCATGGACATTGGATGTCGTTGATAACGGGATCACATCATTAGGAGAATGATGTGATGGACAAGACCCAATCCTAAGCCTAGCACAAGATCGTGTAGTTCGTTTGCTAAGAGCTTTTCTAATGTCAAGTATCATTTCCTTAGACCATGAGATTGTGCAACTCTCGGATACCGTAGGAATGCTTTGGGTGTACCAAACGTCACAACGTAACTGGGTGGCTATAAAGGTGCACTACAGGTATCTCCGAAAGTGTCTGTTGGGTTGGCACGAATCGAGACTGGGATTTGTCACTCCGTGTAAACGGAGAGGTATATCTGGGCCCACTCGGTAGGACATCATCATAATGTGCACAATGTGACCAAGGAGTTGATCACGGGATGATGTGTTACGGAACGAGTAAAGAGACTTGCCGGTAACGAGATTGAACAAGGTATCGGGATACCGACGATCGAATCTCGGGCAATTACTATACCGCTAGACAAAGGGAATTGTATACGGGATTGATTGAATCCCCGACATCGTGGTTCATCCGATGAGAGCATCGTGGAACATGTGGGAGCCAACATAGGTATCCAGATCCCGCTGTTGGTTATTGGCCGGAGAACGTCTCGGTCATGTCTGCATGGTTCCCGAACCCGTAGGGTCTACACACTTAAGGTTCGATGACTCTAGGGTTATAGGGAATAGATATACGTGGTTACCGAATGTTGTTCGGAGTCCCGGATGAGATCCCGGACGTCACGAGGAGTTCCGGAATGGTCCGGAGGTAAAGATTTATATACGGGAAGTCCTGTTTTGGTCACCGGAAATGTTTCGGGTGCTATCGGTAACGTACCGGGACCACCGGGAGGGTCCCGGGGGTCCACCAGGTGGGGCCACCGACCCCAGAGGGCTGCATGGGCCAAGTGTGGGAAGGGACCAGCCCCTAGGTGGGCTGGTGCACCTCCCACAAGGGGCCCAAGGCGCAGGGAAGGGGGAAGGGGGAAACCCTAGGCTCAGATGGGCCTAAGGCCCACCTAGTGGTGCGCCCCCCTCTCTCCCCCCTTGGCCGCCCCTCCAAGTCCCATCTAGGGCTGGCCGCACCCCTTGGGGGGAACCCTAGATGGGGGCGCAGCCCCTCCCCCTCCCCTATATATAGTGGGGTTTTTGGGGTTGCCATAGCGATGGGTCTCCCTCTCTCTTGGCGCAGCCCTACCCCTCTTCCTCCTCGTCTCTTGCAGTGCTTGGCGAAGCCCTGCTGGAGTACCACGCTCCTCCATCACCACCACGCCGTTGTGCTGCTGCTGGATGGAGTCTTCCCCAACCTCTCCCTCTCTCCTTGCTGGATCAAGGCGTGGGAGACGTCACCGGGCTGCACGTGTGTTGAACGCGGAGGCTCCGTGGTTCGGCGCTTAGATCGGAATCAACCGCGATCTGAATCGCTACGAGTATGACTCCTTCATCCGCGTTCTTGCAACGCTTCCGCTAAGCGATCTACAATGGTATGTAGATGCACTCGCCTTCCCTCGGCGCTAGATTACTCCATAGATTGATCTTGGTGATGCGTAGAAAATTTTGAATTTCTGCTACGTTCCCCAACAAGCTCAACAAAAGAAACTAAGTGGGTGTGCATCCAACTTGCTTGCTCACGAAGACCTAGGGCATTTGAGGAAGCCCATTGTTGGAATATACAAGCCAAGTTCTATAATGAAAAATTCCCACTAGTATATGAAAGTGACAAAACAAAAGACTCTCTATTATAAAGATCATGGTGCTACTTTGAAGCACAAGTGTGGAAAAAGGATAGTAGCATTGCCCCTTTTTATTTTCTTTTTTGGGCCTTTCATTTTTTTATTTAGCCTTTCTCTTTTTTTCTCTTTTTTTTGGGACAATGCTCTATGAATGATGATCATCACACTTCTATTTTTTTACAACTCGATACTAGAGCAAAGTATGACTCTATATGAATGCCTCCGACGGTGTAACGGGATGGGCAATGAATCAAGAGTGACATGTATGAAATAATATGCATGGTGGCTTTGCCACAAATACGATGTCAACTACATGATCATGCAAGGCAATATGACAATGATGAAGCATGTCATGATAAACGGAACGGTAGAAAGTTGCATGGCAATATATCTCGGAATGGCTATGGAAATGCCATAATAGGTAGGTATGGTGGCTGTTTTGAGGAAGATATAAGGAGGTTTATGTGTGATAGAGCATATCGTATCACGGGGTTTGGATGCACCGGCGAAGTTTTCACCAACTCTTAAGGTGAGAAAGGGCAATGCACGGTACCGAAGAGGCTAGCAATGATGGAAGGGTGAGAGTGCGTATAATCCATGGACTCAACATTAGTCATAAAGAACTCACATACTTATTGCAAAAATCTACAAGTCATCAAAAACCAAGCACTACGCGCATGCTCCTAGGGGGATAGATTGGTAGGAAAAGACCATCGCTCCTCCCCGACCGCCACTCATAAGGAGGACAATCAAAGAACACCTCATGTTTCAAATTTGTTACACAACGTTTACCATACGTGCATGCTACGGGAATTGCAAACTTCAACACAAGTATTTATCAAATTCACAACTACTCAACTAGCACAACTTTAATATCACTACCTCCATATCTCAAAACAATCATCAAGCATCAAACTTCTCTTAGTATTCAACGCACTTATAAGAAAGTTTTTACTAATCTTGGATGCCTATCATATTAGGACTAATTTCACAATTTAAGCAAATTACCATGCTGTTTTGTAGGACTCTCAAAATAATATAGGTGAAGCATGAGAGAACAATAGTTTCTATAAAACAAAACCACCACCGTGCTCTAAAAGATATAAGTGAAGCACTAGAGCAAAAACTATATAGCTCAAAAGATATAAGTGAAGCACATAGAGTATTCTAACAAATTCCGAATCATGTGTGTCTCTCTCAAAAGTGTGTACATCAAGGATGATTGTGGTAAACTTAAAAATCAAAGACTCAAATCATACAATACGCTCCAAGCAAAACACATATCATGTGGTGAATAAAAATATAGCCCCAAGTAAAGTTACCGATAGACGAAGACGAAAGAGGGGATGCCTTCCGGGGCATCCCCAAGTTAGGCTTTTGGTTGTCCTTGAATTTTACCTTGGGGTGCCTTGGGCATCCCCAAGCTTAGGCTCTTGCCAATCCTTGTTCCATATTCCATCAAATCTTTACCCAAAACTTGAAAACTTCACAACACAAAACTTAACAGAAAATCTCGTGAGCTCCGTTAGCGAAAGAAAACAAAAAACCACTTCAAGGTACTGTGATGAACTAATTCTTTATCTATATTGGTGTTAAACCTACTGTATTCCAACTTCTCTATGGTTTATAAACTCCTTTACTAGCCATAGATTCATCAAAATAAGCAAACAACACACGAAAAACAGAATCTGTCAAAAACAGAACATTCTGTAGTAATCTGTATCTAACGCAAACTTCTTGAACTCAGAAAAATATACCAAAATAGGACGACCTAGATAATTTGTTTTTTGATCTACTTCAATTGGAATCAGTATTTTATCACGTTCTGGTGATTTTAAAGAATTGTTTTCGTGAGCAGAAAGTTTCTGACTTTTTCAGCAAGATCAAATAACTATTCATCCAAGAAGATCCTATAGGTTTTACTTGGCACAAACACTAATTAAAACATAAAAACAAATCTAACCAGAGGCTAGATCAAATATTTATTGAATAACAGCAAGTAAAAATATTGGGTTGTCTCCCAACAAGCTCTTTTCTTTAAAGCCTTTTAGCTAGGCATTGATAATTTTAATGATGCTCACAAGAAAGATAGGAATTGAAGCGCAAAGAGAGCATCATGAAACACGTGACAAACACATCTAAGTCTAACATACTTTCTATGCATAGGCATCTTATAGGCAAACAACTTATCATAACGAGCAAAAACTAGCATATGCAAGGAAGAGGAAAGAAACAATAGCAATCTCAACATGACGAGAGGTAATTTAGTAAGATAAAAATTTCTACAACCATATTTTCCTCTCTCATAATAATTACATGTAGGATCATAAGCAAATTCAACAATATATCTATCACAAAACATATTCTTAACACGATCCACATGTATGCAAAGTTGACACTCTTCCAAAATAGTGGGATTAACATAAACTAAAGTCATGACCTCTGTAACGCCCACGATGCGGCTATATCTCCCACGTGTCGAGGCACGACTTAGAGGCATAACCGCATTGTAGGTATTGTCGCAAGAAGAGTCATCTTCACACAATCCCATGTAATGAACAAGAATGGGATAACGATAGTTGGCTTACAATCGCCACTTCACACAATACATAAATTAATTCATACATCATCCAAAATCCACACATAGACCGACTACGGTCAAATCCAAATGAAAATAAGATAACCCCAAATGCTAGATCCCCGGTCGTCCCAACTGGGCTCCACTACTGATCATCAGGAAACGAAACATAGTAACGACCACGTTCCTCGTCGAACTCCCACTTGAGCTCGGTTGCATCACCTGCACTGGTATTGTCAGCACCTGCAACTGTTTTGGTAGAATCTGTGAGTCACGAGGACTCTGCAAACTCACACCTGCGAGATCAAGACTATTTAAGCTTGTAGGAAAGGATGGGGAAATGAGGTGGAGCTGCAGCAAGCACTAAGCATATGGTGGCTAACATACGCAAATGAGAGCGAGAAGAGAAGCAACGCAACGGTCGCGAAGCTAGAAATGATCAAGAAGTGATCCTGAAACTACCTACGTTCATGCATAACTCAAAACGTGTTCACTTCCCGGACTCTGCCGAAAAGAGACCATCACGGCTACACACACGGTTGATGTATTTTAATTAAGTCAAGTGTCAAGTTCTCTACAACTGGACATTAACAAATTCCCATCTGCCTCATAACCGCGGGCACGGCTTTTGAAAGATAATACCCTGCAGGGGTGTCCCAAGTTAGCCCATTATAAGCTCTCACGGTCAACGAAGGATAAATCTTCTCCCAGGAAGACCCGATCAGTATCGGAATCCCGGTTTACAAGACATTTCGACAATGGTAAAACAAGACCAGCAAAGCCGCCCGAATGTGCCGACAAATCCCGATAGGAGCTGCACATATCTCGTTCTCAGGGCACACCGGATTGTCCAAGCTTCCGATAGGCGAGCCCAGAGTTGCCCCTGGTGGCCACCGGCGGCTAACGGGTTGGACCAACACTCAGAGGAGCACTGGCCCGGGGGTTTAAAATAAAGATGACCCTCGGGCTCGCGAAAACCCGAGGGAAGAAGGCTTAGGTGGAAAATGGTAAAACCAAGGTTGGGCCTTGCTGGAGGAGTTTTATTCAAGGCGAACTGTCAAGAGGGTCCCATAAATCACCCAACCGCGTAAGGAACGCAAACTCAAGGAACATAACACCGGTATGACGGAAACTAGGGCGGCAAGAGTGGAACAAAACACCAGGCATAAGGCCGAGCCTTCCACCCTTTACCAAATATATATAGATGCATTAATTAAATAAGAGATATTGTGATATGCCAAAATATCCATGTTCCTAGCAAGCAATGTTCAGAGCAAGCAATAACATCAGGAAGCAATGTTCAGAGCAAGCAATCAACATAGTACAAGAACTTATCATAGCAAAACAAGGCATGGCATGAATCACTAAATGCATGTAACAAAAGTCCCTTACTGACCATGAGCCAAAAAGGATCAGAAGATATGATGGCACCCATGTAAACATAGCAAGTTTCGTTAACAGGTTTCAGACTTAGCAGAAAACAGAGCATGGCATTAACAGAATTATGAAGGCATCTTTGTGAGCTCGATTCACTCATCACAAAGCAAGGCATGACAAAACAAGCATACCTACAGCAAGATGGCATGTTCATGAAGCTAACCATGGCAAGAGCAAGTTCATAGCATGTATGGATCAACTACAACAACCTTGGCAAAATTGAATACCATGTTAACATTCTGCCAGGAACATTTTATAGCAAAAGTAGAGCAAGGTTAAGACATGCTAGGGTACTCCATAATTGCAAAAAGGGGCATGGATGGATAGAGCACAACTATATCTACAAAACATCCTTAATGAACATACCCAAAAGAAGCATGGATCTCACTGTAGACACATATATACATGGCATCAAAATAACAGCAGCAAAAGACTGCAAAATTCTAAGTCCCTGGAAACAGAAACATCACGAAGCCTAGTTTGCATGCTTGTGCTAGTCACCACATAGATTACAAAAATACATGGCATACACCCCTGTAAAGATGGCATGGCATAGATCAAAACACCTGTAGAGCTCATGCCCATAAGATTGACACATCAAATGCAACAAAAATAAAAAAACATCAAGTTCTGATAAGTGACAGCAGTAAACAACATATAGCGCTCTTGCATCAGAGATTTGGGCATCAAGATGGACTCAAACGAGCATGGCACAATGGAACAATATGAAGATCATCTCGTGATGAACATTTCGATATATCATGCACACAAAACGGAGCAGTATGCAATGAGATATGCCATGATGAACAGGGCAACATAATATGACAGAAAAAGACTGGGGAAATTCGGGGTCAACCTCTCCAGATCTAGGGTTGGTGGCACGCGAACCGAGGTCCACCGGATCTCCGCCGGAGTTGGAGGAAGGGGCGGCCGGAACTCGGGGCCGGCGAGGGGGGGGGCGCCGGATCCAGGCCGGAGGAGGCACTGGCGACGAGGAGGCGCGGGAGCCGAGGCGGCGCGGGAGCTCGCCGGCTCGGGTGCGGGCGTTGGCGCAAGAGGAGGCGCGGGCGGCGGCGGGCGCGGGCGAGGACGGGCGGAGGCGACGAGGCGGCAGGGACGGGCGACCCGGGGCGCGGGTGACAGGGAGGCGGGCCGCGGGGCCAGGCGTGGGCTTCGGCGGGCCGACGGCGAAGTGGGCGCGGCTCGCCACGTGGCGCAGCGCGATTGGCGCGGGCGCGGTTTCGTCCGGCGCGGGACGGACGCGTCCGGCGGCGGAGAGGGGAAAGGGTTAGGGTTGGTCTGCGCGAAAAATCCGAGGGGGATCACTTATTTATAGCTAGAGGGAGCTAGGAGACTCCAAATGGAGTGCGGTTTTCGCCCACACGATCATGATCGAACGACCGAGAGCATGGAGGGGGCTTAGATGGGTTATTGGGATGTTTTGGAGGGGTGTTGGGCTGCACACTCAAAAGGCCTTTGCGGTTACCCGGTTAACCGTTGGAGCATCAAACGACCTCCAAATGGAACGAAACTTGACAGGTGGTCTACCGGTGGTGTACCAAGGCCACTTGACAAACCTCGGTCCATTCCGAGAACGTTTAACACCCGCTCACGAAAAGAGACAAGAGGGGTGTGCCGGTGCATGTGGGAGTGTCGGAATGCAAAACGGACAACGGGGAAAATGCTCGGATGCATGCGACGAACACGTATGCAAATGAGATGCACATGATGACATGATATGAGATGCATGACATGAACAAAAAGCAAAACGAAAAACAAAAACCCAACCACGGAGGGAATATCATAACACATAGCCGAAAATGGCAAGAGTTTGAGTTACAATTATGGAAAGTTACATCCGGGGTGTTACAACCTCTCCAAACCCACTTTTATCAAAAACTTCATAAGATTGATCAAAATCCAAATATGTGGGATCCAAATTTGACACTCTTCCAAACCCACTTTCAATACTATTGCAAACATTATTATCAATCTCATATTCATCATGGGGCTTAAATAAATTCTCAAGATCAAAAGAAGAATCACCCCAATCATGATCATTGCAACAAAGTAATAGACATAGCAAAACTAGCATCCCCAAGCTTAGGGTTTTGCATATTATTAGCACAATTGACATCAAGAGAATTTATAGTAAAATCATTGCAATCATGCTTTTCATCGAAGGAACTATCAAGTATGGGTGCAATAGCAACGGTCTCCTATTTAACATATGGAACTATAGCAAATTCATCTTTATAAATATTGACATCATGGCCACAAGAATATCAAGCATCATGTTCATCAATGGATATTTCAATTAAATCATCGGAATCATCATTATCTATAGATTCATGTATATCATTATTTTCTTCCTCCATAGACTCCTGCAAAATATTAGCCTCTTCTTGGACAGCGGAGGAGTCCTCAATATATGGTTTAACATAGGCATTGGAAGCATAATTATCATAACAATATTTAAGTATGGAAATTTTTTCAGATTTGCAAAGAGTAGCATCTTACGTTTCAATCAAAGAAGCAATTTCATAAGCACCCTTAAAAGCAACAAATTCTTCAATTTGTTGAACATCATAGTAATTATAAACACCCTTAGCATACGAAGATACGATTCCATTATCACTAAACTCGCATTGGTAGGGATGGTGTTTCTTAAGGTTTTCAGAGCAACAAGTAAAATCATAAATTTCACAAAGATTCCAAGCATAACACATCAATCTGTTTATTTGATCCCATAAGAGTCTCTCCTTTTCAGACAAACAGTGACGCACAAAATGAGCATGCTCATCTAAAGATTTCCCATCAACTAGACTAGTTGGGGTTTCAGCACGAGCGCATAAGGATCAAAGATGATCCAAGTAGAACACTTTAAGTGGATCCATATCAATAGACTTCTAGCAAGCAAAGATGCAAGCAAAAAGAAGGCACATGGTAACACAAGATCGAACGGAAGGAGGGTGAATAAAACGGCATGGGTGAAGTGGGGGAGAGGAAAACGAGAGGCAAATGGCAAATAATGTAATGCGAGGGATAAGAGTTTGTGATGGGTACTTGGTATGTCTTGAGTTGTGTGTAGACTCCCCGGCAACGGCGCCAGAAATCCTTCTTGCTACCTCTTGAGCACTGCATTGGTTTTCCCTTGAAGAGGAAAGGGTGATGCAGTAAAGTAGCGTAAGTATTTCCCTCAGTTTTTGAGAACCAAGGTATCAATCCAGTAGGAGACCACGCTCAAGTCCCACGTACCTACACAAACAAATAAGAACCTTGCAACCAATGTGATAAAGGGGTTGTCAATCCCTTCACAGCCACTTGCAAAAGTGAGATCTGATAGAGATGATAAGATAATTTTTTTGGTATTTTTATGATAAAGACTAAAAGTAAAGAAATCAAAATAAACAGTAATATAAATAGCTTGTTGACGGGAGATTAATATGATGGAAAATAGACCCGGGGCCCATAGGTTTCACTAGTGGCTTCTCTCAAGATAGCATAAGTATTACGGTGGGTAAACAAATTACTGTCGAGCAATTGATAGAATTGAGCATAGTTATGAGAATATCTAGTTATGATCATGTATATAGGCATCACATCCGTGACAAGTAGACCGACTCCTGCCTGCATCTACTACTATTACTCCACACATCGACCGCTATCCAGCATGCATCTAGAGTATTAAGTTCATAAGAACGGAGTAACACTTTAAGCAAGATGACATGATGTAGAGGGATAAACTCATGCAATATGATATAAACCCCATCTTTTTATCCTCGATGGCAACAATACAATACGTGTCGTTTCCCCTACTGTCACTAGGATCGAGCACCGCAAGATTGAACCCAAAGCTAAGCACTTCTCCCATTGCAAGAAAGATCAATCTAGTAGGCCAAACCAAACTGATAATTCGAAGAGACTTGCAAAGATAACCAATCATACATAAAAGAATTCAGAGGAGATTCAAATATTGCTCATAGTTAATCTTGATCATAAACCCACAATTCATCGGATCTCGACAAACACACCGCAAAAGAAGATTACATCGAATAGATCTCCAAGAGAATCGACAAGAACTTTGTATTGAGATCCAAAGAGAGAGAAGAAGCCATCTAGCTAGTAACTATGGACCCGAAGGTCTGAGGTAAACTACTCACACATCATCGAAGAGGCTATGGTGTTGATGTAGAAGCCCTCCGTGATCGATGCCCCTCCGGCGAAGCGCCGGAAAAGGCCCCAAGATGGGATCTCACGGGTATAGAAGGTTGCGGCGGTGGAAATAGGTTTTTGTCTCTACTTCTGATGTTTTTGGGGTACGTAGGTATATATAGGAGGAAGAAGTAGGTCGGTGGAGCTACGAGGGGCCCACAAGGGTGGAGGGCGCGCCCCTGCCTCGTGGCCTCCTCGTTGATTGCTTGACGTCCACTCCAAGTCCTCTGGATCACGTTTGTTCCGAAAATCACGTTCCCGATGGTTTCATTCCGTTTGGACTCCGTTTGATATCCTTTTCCTTCGAAACACTGAAATAGGCAAAAAAAGAGCAATTTGGGCTGGGCCTCCGGTTAATAGGTTAGTCCTAAAAATAATATAGAAGTGTATAATAAAGCCCATTGAACATCCAAAACAGAATATGTAATAGCATGGAACAATCAAAAATTATAGATACGTTGGAGACGTATCAATCCACTGTTCCCCTGGGGCAGGTGCGGCTCCCAGTCATCTTCGGCAAGCGCGACAACTACCACGCCGAGCTCATCGACTTCGACGTCGCCCACATCGGCCTCGCGTACAACGCCATCCTCGGGTATCCGGCCCTCGCCAAGTTTATGGCAGCAACTCACCACGGATACAATGTCCTCAAGATGCCAGGAAGTGGCGATATCATCACGGCCACTTGCGACAAAAAGGATGTGGTGTGCTCCCTCGAGCGCGCTTACCAGGCTGCGGCGGTCGAGAGCTTAGATGGCGAAGGTGCCATCCTGCCTCCTGAGGCCATCCCCAAGAAGAAGAAGCAGCTCCTCCCCAAGGGCCGCCAGGAGGCCTGGGCACCTGATGATCGTACCTCTGGCCCCACGCCCTCTACGGGGGCGCCTTTCCCTCTCGCATAGGAAGGCGCATTCGGCGCCCCCCCAGGACGGGCTCGGGGGCTCTCATATGGAGGGCCTTTGTGTTGGGGAACGTAGTATTTCTAAAAAATTCCTACGATCATGCAAGATCTATCTAGGAGAAGCATAGCAACGAGCGGGGAGAGTGTGTCAACGTACCCTCGTAGACAGAAAGCGAAGGGTTTAGTAACGCGGTTGATGTAGTCAAACGTCTTTGCGATCCAACCAATCGAAGTACCGAACGTACGGCACCTCCGCGATCTGCACACGTTCAGCTCGATGACGTCCCTCGAACTCTTGATCCAGTTGAGGCCGAGGGAGAGTTCCGTCAGCACGACGGCGTGGTGACGGTGATGATGAAGTTACCGACGTAGGGCTTCGCCTAAGCACTACGATGATATGACCGAGGTGTGTAACTATGGAGGGGGGCACCACACACGGCTAAAAGATCAATTTGTGTGTCTTTGGGGTGCCCCTGCCTCCGTATATAAAGGAGGGAGAGGGAAAGGCAGCCGGCCCTAGGGGGCGCGCCAAGGTGTGGAGTCCTACTAGGACTCCCTAGTCCTAGTAGGATTCCACCTCCCACACGGAGTAGGAAAGGGGGAAGGGAGAAGGGGAAGGAAAGGGGGGGCGGCGGCACCCTTCTCCTAGTCCTAATTGGCCTCCTGCCCATGGGGGGTGCATCAGCCCCTTGTGGGCTGGTGTGCTTCCCACTGATGGCCCATAAGGCCCATAACTTCTCCCGGGGGGTTTCGGTAACCTCCCGGTACTCCGAAAAAATGCCCAAACCACTCGGAACCATTCTGATGTCCAAATGCAACCTTCGAATATATGAATCTTTACCTCTCGACCATTTCGAGACTCCTCGTCATGTCCGTGATCTCATCCGGGACTCCGAACAAGCTTCGGTCATCAAATCACAAACTCATAATACAAATCGTCATCGAACGTTAAGCGTGCGGACCCTACGTGTTCGAGAACTATGTAGACATGACCGAGACACATCTCCGGTCAATAACAAATAGCGGAACCTGGATGCTCATATTGGATCCTACTTATTCTATGAAGATATTCATCGGCCAAACCGCATAACAACATACGTTGTTCCCTTTGTCATCGGTATGTTACTTGCCCGAGATTCAATCGTCGGTATCATCATACCTAGTTCAATCTCGTTACCGGAAAGTCTCTTTACTCGTTCTGTAATGCATCATCCCGCAACTAATTCATTAGTCACATTGCTTGCAAGGCTTATAGTGATGTGCATTACCGAGAGGACCCAGAGATACCTCTCCGATACACAGAGTAACAAATCCTAATCTCGATCTATGCCAACCCAACAAACACCTTCGAAGACACCTGTAGAGCATCTTTATAATCACTCAGTTACGTTGTGACGTTTGATAGCACACAAGGTGTTCCCCCGATATTCGTGAGTTGCATAATCTCATAGTCAGAGGAACATGTATAAGTCATGAAGAAAGCAATAGCAATAAAACTCAACGATCATAATGCTAAGCTAACGGATGGGTCTTGTCCATCACATCATTCTCTAATGATGTGATCCCGTTCATCAAATGACAACACATGTCTATGGTCAGGAAACGTAACCATCTTTGATTAACGAGCTAGTCAAGCAGATGCATACTAGGGACACTCTGTTTGGTCTATGTATTCACACATGTACAAAGTTTCCGGTTAATACAATTCTAGCATGTATAATAAACATTTATCATGATATAAGGAAATATAAATAACAACTTTATTATTGCCTCTAGGGCATATTTCCTTCAGTCTCCCACTTGCACTAGAGTCAATAATCTAGTTCACATCGCCATGTGATTTAACACCAATAGTTCACATCACATGTGATTAGTTCACATCGTCATGTGACTAATACCCAAAGGGTTTTACTAGAGTCAATAATCTAGTTCACATCGCTATGTGATTAACACCCAAAGAGTACTAAGGTGTGATCATGTTTTGCTTGTGAGAGAAGCTTAGTCAATGGGTCTGTCACATTCAGAGCCGTATGTATTTTGCAAATTTTCTATGTCTACAATGCTCTGCATGGAGCTACTCTAGCTAATTTCTCCCATTTTCAATGTATCCAGATTGAGACTCAGAGTCATCCGGATCGGTGTAAAAGCTTGCATCAGCATAACTCTTTACGACGAACTCTTTATGACCTCCATAACCGAGAAATATCTCCTTAGTCTTCTAAGGATAATTTTGACTGCTGTCAAGTGATCCACTCCTGGATCAATATCGTACCCCCTTGCCAAACTCATGGCAAGGTACACAGAAGGTTTGGTACACAGCATAGCATACTTTATAGAACCTATGGTTAAGGCATAGGGAATGACTTTCATTCTCTTTCTATTTTCTGCCGTGGTCGTGTTTTGAGTCTTACACTACTGGAATTAGCTTATTTGCCGTCCGCCTTTTCTTTGCCGTCTGCTGGCTGACGGCAAAGGAGGTCTTTGCCGTCAGCTTACATAAAATGGACGGCAAAGAACTGGCTGATGGCAAAGAAGGTCTTTGCTGTCAGCCACTTCTTTGCCGTCAGCTGGCGTACGGCAAAGAGAGAGGTGGGCCCCACTAATGAGCTGCGTAGAAAAAACCTAACGCCCCCTCTTTGCCGTTTGCTAGTAGACGACAAAGAGCAAAAAAGCGGACGACAAATGATGGCGGACGGCAAAGAGTTGACCTAACTAATGGGCCGAGCCCCACCCCGCCCGCCCCACTCTCTCTCTCTCTCTCTCTCTGTCTGTGTTTCTCGTCCTCTCTCCCCGACGACCCGCCGCCGCCCCCTTGCCCCGCCGCCCCCCGCCGCCGCCCCCTTGCCTCGCCCCGTCGCCCCGCACCCCTCCTCTGCGATGCCCCGACCTCCACCGCGCCGCCGCCCCCTCGCCCAGCCGCCCCGTCCCCTCCCCTGCGTCGCCCCCCGCCCCATCCCACCGCGGCTGTCCAGCCTCCCCCTCCACCGGGCCGCCGCCTCCTCCAGTGGCCGCCTTCCCATCCACCGGCCGCCCCGCGCCTCCTCCACCGGCGATCCTCTGCAGGTGAGTTCTTCCCCCCTTTTTTTAGTTTAGTTTTTTTAGTTTCTTTTAGTTTAGTTTCTGTTTTAGTTTTAGTTTATTTTTAGTTTAGTTTTATTTTCAGTTTAGTTTTAGTTTTAGTTTATTTTATTTTAGTTTTAGTTTTAGTTTAGAAGAAGAAGAAGAGTAGAAGGAGGAGGAGGAGGGAGGAAGAGGAGGAGGGAGAAGAAGAAAGAAGAAGAAGAAGAAGAAGAAGAAGAAGAGGAGGAGGAGGAAGAAGAAGGAAAGGAAAACCTCCCCCCGCCACCGCAGACTCCGCTTTGCCACACTAATCTTAGATTGTCTATAGAAACCAAAGGAGTGGGATCAGATGTATTTGAGTAGAGAGCAGAAATTACTTAGGTCACTAATATTAACCGGAAGCCTCAAAATTGCTTAGGTCACTAATATTAACCGGGCTCTTACAAATTTGAGGGTACTATGTGGGTTTCCAGCCTATATTGATGGTGACTGGTGTAGTATGAAACAACTCATCTCTCTTGCTTTAACATGTGGTGGTAGGGTGGGAGATGGGTTGGTCCAAGGAGGAGTTTCTGAGTTCAAGGAGGAGGAGCAAAGAAGAGGGAAAGGGAAAGGAGGAAGAAGAAGAGGAGGAGAAGAAGAAGAAGAAGAAGAAGAAGAAGAAGAAGAAGAAGAAGAAAAAGAAGAAGAAGAAGAAGAAGAAGAAGAAGAAGAAGAAAAGGAAGAAAAGGAAGAAGAAGAAAGGAAAAAAGAGGAAAAAATAAGAAGAGGGGAAGAAGAAGAAAAAGACATGTTTTTATACTTTCTTATTTAATGTTCCGCCACGTTTTGCAGTTTCTTTCTTTTCTTTATAGTTGAATGTTTTTATACTGCTAGCTAGTTGCCTAGTTTGCTGACCCAAAGAAGTTAAAATAGTTATTATATGAAATTCAACTAAAGTCAACATTTTTGACGACTAGTGCTACTAATAAATTCAACTAGAGCCATCATATGTCCACAAGTGCATTGTTTTTTGAATGAGAAATGATAACTTGGTGTAGTTGATTATCTTCTCCTCAAAATTTCTTATGTTATAATGTTGTATGATAATGTTGTAAGGGTACTAATTGTTCTTCTTCTGCTGCTTATCAGAGATGGGGGAAAGCCGCCACCGCAGACTCCGGTCTGCCACACCGGAATACGAGTTGGATACTTTCGAGTTCTTCAGTATCATACTTGGGACTTCAGTATCATCCATGAGGCAGGTATATAAAAGGAGAGATCTCCCCTTCACCCATCTCATTATGATAACTCTGTTGTTTGCTACATCACTCATTGTCCCAAACTGCAGAGGCTGCCTGACACTTTTATGAACATGCTGGGTGAAGATCCACCAAATAATAAGAAGCTGCGACAGGCCGGCAGCGGGTTTCGCAGGCTGTGGGACGTGGGGTTGGTGATCAAGGAGGGCCACATGTACATGTGTCGTGGCTGGGAGAAGTTCTACCGTGCCTACGACCCGCGGCAGGGGTACTTCCTTCTCTTCAGGTACGAGGACGACGCCACCATGCTCATCGTGAAGGTGTTCAACGCGACTATGTGTCACATGCGCTATGCTGACGACGATGATGCCAGTACGTTCTTTACCGTCTACTTATTCCTCTACATTTGGCTTTGTCTCGCATCGATTGTTAACGGTCATTGTTGCATTTGGACAGGCAATGGGAGCAGCAGCAACGACACTGGCTACAGCCAAAGCAGCAGCGATTCTGGTTGTAGCAAAAGCAGCAGCGATTCTGGCTGCAGCAAAGACAGCAAGGAGGATGATCCAGACTGGAGTGGGGAAGAAGAGGAGCAGAGTGAGCATCAGGCTCAGGATGACCTAGCGATGGTGGTGGCCGACCAAGGGCAAGATATGGTGGTGGCTGACCATGGGCAAGAGATGGTGGTGGCTGAGGATGACCTAGCGATGGTCGTGCCTGTCGTGCCTGAAGATGGCCTCGCGATGGTGGTGGTGCCTGACAATGACCTCGCACCGGTGGTGGCGTCGGCGATCCCACAGCTGGGCGACATGACCACGCCAATTGTGGTAGAAGACTACATCCCACTGCCTCCACCGCCTCACCGCTCTTGGCGCATCAGGCTGAGGAAGGAGAAGGAGAAGAACAATGAAAACTGAACTATGTCAGGTATGTTTGATCTCCAAAATGATCTATATATACTTAGCTTTGTTTCCTCCGATATGCTTAGTTACCTATGTTAGCTCTAATATGCTAAGTTATCTCTACTATGCTTAGTTTCCTATATGTTAGCTCCAAAATTACTTATGTTAGCACAAAATGACCAAGTTTACATAATAAGCTTATAGTCTTCTTCTTCTTCTTCTCCAAAATGACATAAGTTAGCTCTAATATGCTTACTTTCCTATAGGTTAGCTCCAAAATTACTTATGTTAGCACAAAATGACCAAGGTTACATAATAATTAAGCTTATAGTCTTCTTCTTCTACTTTCTTCTTCTTCTCCAAAATGACATAAGTTAGCTCTAATATGCTTAGTTCACTTAAAGATGGCATAATTAGCTAGGTTGGCTCCATTTTACCTAAGTTGGCTCTAATATGCTAAGTTATCTCTAATATGCTTAGTTTCCTATAGGTTAGCTCCAAAATTACTTATGTTAGCACAAAATGACCAAGTTTACATAATAATCTTATAGTCTTCTTCTTCTTCTTCTTCTTCTTATTCTTATTCTTCTTCTTCTTCTCCAAAATGACATAAGTTAGCTCTAAGTTAGTTCTAATATGCTTAGTTTCCTATAGGTTAACTCCAAAATTACTTATGTTAGCACAAAATGACCAAGTTTACATAATAAGTATGCTTACTTCTTATAGTCTTCTTCTTCTTCTTCATTTTCTTTTTCTTCTTCTAACATCTTGTTTACCATTTTGCAGATTTGATTTAATTCACGGAAGCTTGCATGGATGGAGTGCTTCTTTTCCATTTGTGCTTTTATTTTGTATCAATGAACTTGCATGGTTGGAACTTGTTATATGAATGGATGGATAATGGTGTTGGATGAACAAATGTGAAACTTTTGTAATATGTAAGGATGGAACTATATATGTGTTGGTTATGTATGTATATATGATGAAACTAGTGTGTTGGATATGCTTGTTATGTATATATGTATATCTGTTTATATCTGTTAATTGCTGTCAAATTGAATGGATTAAATTAAAAACAGGGCTGTACACGATCTTTGCCGTCAGCTAGCTGACGACAAACATGCCACGTGGCAGCTACCTGTGATTCCTGGGACTGGCATGTTTGAGCACTTTGCCGTCCGCCAGCGGACGGCAAAGACCTTAGCCTCTTTGTCGTCCGCTGGCTGACGGCAAAGCATGCCGTTAACCCCTAACGGCTCTCACCCCACCTCACTGCCGTCCATGATCTTTGCCGCCTGCTGGCCACCAGCGGCGGACGACATAATCCTTTGCCGTCCATTTCTACGAAGCGGACGACAAAGAAGGCCTTTGCTGGCACGTGTTCATCCGGACATTTTGCCGTCTGCTGGCGGACGGCAAAGAAGTTTGCCGTCCGTGAACCATGCCTTTGTCGTCCGCCATGGCGGACAGCAAAGAAGCTGATTCCACTAGTGTTACTCAACTTTTACACCTTGCAATACAGGCAAGAACTTTTAATTTGACTGTTCCATTTTGAACTACTTCAAAAATCTTGTCAAGGTATGTACTCATTGAAAAATCTTATCAAGCGTCTTGATCTATCTCTATAGATCTTGATGCCCAATGTGTAAGCAGCTTCACCGAGGTCTTTCTTTGAAAAACTCCTTTTTTCGAGAGTACGCCAATGGCGTACCATATTTTTATAGAAGGGAGAAAACAATAATTACAAGAAACCTGCAACGGATGCGAACATCGGTCGCCGGTGACACCCACACCGAACACAAACCTAAGGTCAACTCCTCACAAATCGATCTAAACCTCCTACACCTACACCTGCATGTTTCAACTCTTCTAACTCGTCGATAATCCAACTAGCTAACTCTCTTGGTCCCTTGATTTGCTCTGGTTGGCTGAAAACTCTCGCGTTCCTCTGCTTCCAAAGTGACCAAGCCGTCTCGATGACGAACGTGTCGAAGCCCCTCCTATCCTTGCCTTGAAAGGTGGTTCTAACTCTCAACCACCATTCAGCAAAGGTGTCGCTCACAGACGGTGTGGCCACATTCACCTGAAACGTGTCAAGGCATGTATGCCAAACCTCTCTCTCATAGACGCACTGTATCAAAATATGCTCCGCATTATCCTCCTCCCGCAGGCACGTGTAGCAAGGCGAAGGCGTGTCCTGCAAGCCGTGCCGCGCCCTCCTGTCCTCGGTCCACAATCTATGTTGCATAGCCAACCAAGCGAATATTTTGCACTTAAGCGGAGCCCAACTACGCCAAATCCCATTGGCCATGGGGGAGCGGATCCCACCCTGACAGAGTTGGGTATATGTGGATTTCGCTGTATATGAACCCGATCGATCATGTGGCCAAGTGAAGCGATCCTCATCTTGCTCATCTCTCGGTACCGAGGCAATTGCATGTCTCAGATGCATGACTTGAATTAACGCTCCGAACGAGAACTGGAGCTGCACATCCTGTGTCCAACTCTCCTCCTGTAGGGCCTGAGCAACCGTCCTATTGTTCTTTACTTTGACGCCCACTCCTTGGGTCAACATGGGCGCGATGTCCTTAACTGCGAACCCATGTATCCATCTATCTCTCCAAAACAAGACTTTGTCCCCTTTGCCAACCGTGATGCTCACCAAACTATCGAACACCCGCCTAGCATCATCGTCCACCAGCATGTGCAGTCCTTGCCAGGGCCGTAGCTGATCCGTCCGTCTTAGCCATTCCCATCTCACTCTAAGTGCAATAGCCTGAAGCTAAAGGTTTTTCACACCGAGACCACCATAAGACACGGGCTTGCATATTGTGTTCCATGCGACTAAGCATTGGCCCCCATGGACTCGGTCTTTCCCAGCCCAAAAAAACGCTCTCATCCAACTATCAATGTCCTCGAGAACCCACGCCGGCGCCTTCATGACCAGTAGATGATGAACTGGCCTAGCTGCCACCACTGACTTCACCAGAACTAACCTCCCCGAGCACTGCATAAGGCCTCTCTGCCATGCAGGGATGAAGTGACTCACCTGATCTAGCAACGACTGCCATTGCACCTTTGTAAGTTTCTTCACCGCCAATTGCAAGCTGAGGTATTTGCAAGGGAACTCACCCGTGGCACATTGCAGTAGGCTCTCCACTCTGTTTCTGTCGTCAGGGTCATCGATAATAAGGATAGGCGAAGACTTCCTATAGTTAACCTTGAGCCCCGAAGCTTCTCCAAAGATATCCAATGCTCTCCTGAAAAACTCTAGCTTGATTCTAGATGGTCTCACGAAGAAAGCAACATCGTCCGCATAGATAGATAATCTTTGCATTGCCGAAATGCATGTGTAGCTGCTCAACACACCCTCCTGCATGGCCTTATCAACGACCGCCGTAAGCGCGTCCATAGCAATCACGAACAAGAGCGGAGAGACCGGGTCCCCCTGCCTAAGCCCTTTAGCATGCCATATTCTCCTTCCTGGAACTCCATTAACCAGCACCCGCGTGCTAGCAGTCATCAGAAGAGCTGCCACCCACGCAAGACAGAGGTGGCTGAATCCTTTCGCCCGCATAACTTCAAACAGAAAAGGCCAGGAAGGGAATCAAATGCTCGTGTGATGTCCAACTTCAGAAAGACACCGTGATTCTTCCTGGCACGAATCTTCATCGCCACCTGCCTCATGAGCAAGTAGTTATCATGGAGACTTCTTCCCTTAATAAACGCCGACTGGTTCACTCTCACCAGATCGGGCATGCACCGGCAAACTCTATTTGCCAGCAGCTTGGCGAACATTCTAGAAAACTCCTCTCAAACACTCCTTTATGCTTTCCAGAAAATTCTACATCATTTCCGATCAACAATATTTCATTCACATATACTTATCAGAAAGGCTGTAGTGCTCCCACTCACTTTCTTGTAAATACATGCTGCACCGCAAGTCTGTATAAAACTATATGCTTTGATCAACTTATCAAAGCGTATATTCCAACTTTGAGATGCTTGCACCAGTCCATAGATGGATCGCTGGAGCTTGCATACTTTGCTAGCACCTTTTAGGATTAACAAAACCTTCTTGTTGCATCATATACAACTCTTCTTTTAAGAAATCCATTAAGGAATGTAGTTTTGACATCCATTTGCCAGATTTCATAAAATGTGGCAATTGCTAACATGATTCGGACAGACTTAAGCATCGCTACGAGTGAGAAAATCTTACCGTAGTCAACACCTTGAACTTGTCGAAAACTTTTTGCAACAATTCAAGCTTTGTAGATAGTAACACTACTATCAACGTCTGTCTTCCTCTTGAATATACATTTATTTTCAATGGCTGGCCGATCATCGGGCAAGTCAATCAAAGTCCATACTTTGTTCTCATACATGGATCCCATCTCAGATTTCATGGACTCAAGCCATTTCGCGGAATCTGGGCTCATCATCGCTTCCTCATAGTTCATAGGTTCGTCATGGTCTAGTAACATGACTTCCAGAATAGGATTACCATACTACTCTGGTTGACCTACGAGGTACAGTAGTAACTTGATCTGAAGTTTCATGATCATCATCATTAGCTTCCTCACTAATTGGTGTAGGAATCACTGGAACTGATTTATGTGATGTACTACTTTCCAATTCGGGAGAAGGTACAATTACCTCATCAAGTTCTACTTTCCTCCCACTCACTTCTTTCGAGATAAACTCCTTCTCTAGAAAGTATCCTATTTTTAGCAACGAATATCTTGCCTTCGGATCTGTGATAGAAGGTGTACCCAATAGTTTCCTTTGGGTATCCTATGAAGACACATTCCTCCGATTTGGGTTCGAGCTTATCAGGTTGAAACTTTTTCACATAAGCATCGCCACCCCAAACTTTAAGAAATGACAGCTTAGGTTTCTTGCCAAACCACAGTTCATATGGTGTCGTCTCAACGGATTTAGATGGTGCCCTATTTAATGTGAATGCAGCTGTCTCTAATGCATAACCCTAAAACGATAGTGGTAAATCGGTAAGAAACATCATAGATCGCACCATACCTAATAAAGTACGGTTATGACGTCCGGACACACCATTACGCTGTGGTGTTCCAGGTGGCGTGAGTTGCGAACTATTCCACATTGTTCCAAATGAAGACCAAACTCATAACTCAAATATTCACCTCCATGATCAGATCGTAGAAACCTTATTTTCTTGTTACGAAGATTTTCTACTTCACTCTGAAATTCTTTGAACTTTTCAAATGTTTCAGACATATGTTTCATCAAGCGGATATACCCATATCTGCTCAAATCATCTGTGAAGGTCAGAAAATAACGATACCCGCCGCAAGCCTCAACACTCATCGGACTGCATACATCAGTATGTATTATTTCCAATAAGTCAGTTGCTCGCTCCATTGTTCTGGAGAACGGAGTCTTAGTCATCTTGCCCATGACGCATGGTTCGCAAGCATCAAGTGATTCATAATCAAGTGATTCCAAAAGCCCATCAGCATGGAGTTTTTTCATGCGCTTTACACCAATATGACCTAAACGGCAGTGCCACAAATATGTTGCACTATCATTACAACTTTGCATCTTTTGGCATCAATATTATGAATATGTGTATCACTACGATCGAGATTCAATAAACCATTCACCTTGGGTGTATGACCACAGAAGGTTTTATTCATGTAAACAAAATAACAATTATTCTTTGACTTAAATGAATAGCCATATTGCAATAAACATGATCCAATCATATTATGCTCAACGCAAACACCAAATAACATTTATTTTAGGTTCTACAATAATCCCGAAGGCAAAGGGAGTGTGCGATGGTGATCTTATCAACCTTGGAATCACTTCCAACACACATCGTCACCTTACCCTCAACTAATCTTTGTTCATTTTGTAACTCCTGTTTCAAGTTACTAATGATAGCAACTGAACTAGTATCAAATACCCAGGGGCTACTATGAACACTAGTAAAGTACACATCAATAACATGTATATCATATATACTTTTGTTCACTTTGCCATCCTTCTTATCCGCCAAGTATTTGGGCAGTTCCGCTTCCAGTGACCATTTCCTTTGAAGTAGAAGCACTCAGTTTCAGGCTTGGGTCTAGCTTTGGGCTTCTTCATGGGAGTGGCAACTTGCTTGCCATTCTTCTTGAAGTTCCCTTTCTTTCCCTTGCCCTTTAACTTGAAACTAGTGGTCTTGTCAACCATCAACATTTGATGCTTTTCTTGATTTCTACCTTCATTGATTTCTGCATCACGAAGAGCTCGGGAATCATTTTCGTCATCCCTTGCATATTATAGTTCATCACGAAGTTCCAGTAACTTGGCGATAGTGACTAGTGACTAGAGAAGTCTTTCAATCACTATTTTATCTGGAAGATTAACTCCCACTTGATTCAAGCGATTGTAGTACTCAGACAATATGAGCACATGCTCACTGGTTGAGCTATTCTCCACTATCTTGTAGGCAAAGTACTTGTTAGAGGTCTCATACCTTTCGACTCGGGCATGAGTCTGAAATACCAATTTCAGCTCTTTGAACATCTTATACGCTCTGTGGCGTTCAAAGAGATTGCCCTTTATGTCCCGGGGGTCGGTACCCCCGGTTATCCTATACGTCCATGCAAAACACAGTAGCTAGAGATCTGTGCCACGTCCTGTCATAGTGTGTTGTTTAGCAAGCCTAGTGAACAGTAATGCGGCAGGGCGGTACCGGGGCTGATGGAAGGATTCATTCGGCTCTCTCTCTCCAGTCCGTGCAGAGCAGCAGGTGGCAGATGTCGATACTGGCCAATTGAGCTGACAAAGCTGGTTCGTGTATACACAAAACATCGCCCGTGACCCAGAGTTTGGAGAGAAACACTTCCTGAAATGCAATTTTAAATTCAAGAGAGAGCCTTACTTTTCCAGACAAGTGTGAGAGAGAGAACGCTTTTTTCTAATGAAGAGAGAACCTGCAAGTGTGCATGTAAGTGAGAGAAGGAGAGCGTGTCAGGGGAAAGAGTTTTTTTGTGTTGTTGCATTTGTCAGATTTGACTAGTGAAGAGAAAGCCTGTGAGAGAGAAAGCGTGAGAGGTGAGAGAGATTGTGCATGCATGTGAAACCATGAAAACATGGCAGAGAAACATATATTTATAACAGCGGCTTGGGACCACTGCATGCCTCGAGTCATGGTCCAATAGACTTCCTCCTGCCAGCCTACTCCCGCCAAACCTAGTTATGCTCCTCCTCTAGTCTCCTTGACAAAAGCCTGCCTAATTACGCTGCTGCTGCTGCAAATTGACAGAGGCTGGCACAAATCTTATTTTCACTGGATGGCCGAGATAGGAGGGTGCCGGGACACCCGGGTGTCATCACACCTTTCCGGGCGTTCAAAACGTTTTTGAAGTCCCGGTTCTAAGCCGTAAAGCATGGCACACTAACTATCAAGCAGTTATCATACCGAGCTTGCCAAACATTCATAATGTCTATATCTGCTCCTGCAATAGGTCCGTCACCTAGCGGTGCATCAACGACATAATTCTTCTATGCAGCAATGAAGATAATCCTCAGATCACGGACCTAGTCCGCATCATTGCTACTATCATATTTCAACATAGTTTTTCTCCAGGAACATATCAAAAATAAACGGGGAGCTACATCGTGAGCTGTTGATCTACAACATAGTTATGCAAATACTATCAGGACTAAGTTCATGATAAATTAAAGTTCAATTAATCATATTACTTAAGAACTCCCACTTAGATAGGCATCCCTTTAGTCATCTAAATGATCACGTGATCCATATCAACTAAACCAATTCCGATCATCACGTGAGATGGAGAAGTTTTCAATGGTGAACATCACTATGTTGATCATATCTACTATATGATTCACGCTCGACCTTTCGGTCTCAGTGTTCCGAGGCCATATCTGCATATGCTAGGCTCGTCAAGTTTAACCCGAGTATTCTGCGTGTGCAAAAACTGGCTTGCACCCTTTGTATGTGAACGTAGAGCTTATCACACCTGATCATCACGTGGTGTCTCGGCACAACGAACTGTAGCAACGGTGCATACTCAGGGAGAACACTTATACCTTAAAATTTAGTGAGGGATCATCTTATAATGCTACCGCCGTACTAAGCAAAATAAGATGCATAAAGGATAAACATCATATGCAATCAATATAAGTGATATGATATGGCCATCATCATCTTGTGCCTTTGATCTCCATCTCCAAAGCACCGTCATGATCACCATCGTCACCGGCTTGACACCTTGATCTCCATCGAAGCATTGTTGTCGTCTCGCCAACTATTGCTTCTACGACTATCGCTACCGCTTAGTGATAAAGTAAAGCAATTACATGGCGATTGCATTTCATACAATAAAGCGACAACCATATGGCTCCTACCAGTTGCCGATAACTATTACAAAACATGATCATCTCATACAACAATTTATATATCATCACATATTGACCATATCACATCACAGCAAGCCCTGCAAAAACAAGTTAGACGTCCTCTACTTTGTTGTTGGAAGTTTTACGTGGCTGCTACGGGCTTCTAGCAAGAACCGTTCTTACCTACGCATCAAAAACACAACGATTTTTCGTCAAGTGTGTTGTTTTAACCTTCAACAAGGACCGGGTGTAGTCAAACTCGATTCAACTAAAGTTGGAGAAACAGACACCCACTAGCCACCTATGTGCGAAGCACGTCGGTAGAACCAGTCTCATGAACGCGGTAATGTAATGTCGGTCTGGGCCGCTTCATCCAACAATACCGCTGAATCAAAGTATGACATGCTGGTAAGCAGTATGACTATTATCGCCCACAAATCTTTGTGTTCTACTCGTGCATATAACATCTACGCATAGACCTGGCTCGGATGCCACTGTTGGGGAACGTAGTATTTCAAAAAAAAATCCTACGATCACGCAAGATCTATCTAGGAGAAGCATAGCAACGAGCGGGGAGAGTGTGTCCACGTACCCTTGTAGACCGAAAGCGGAAGCGTTTAGTAACGCGGTTGATGTAGTTGAACGTCTTTGCAATCCAACCGATCCAAGTACCGAACGTACGGCTCCTCTGCGATCTGCACACGTTTAGCTCGGTGACGTCCCTTGAACTCTTGATCCAGTTGAGGCCAAGGGAGAGTTCTGTCAACACGACGGCGTGGTGACGGTGATGATGAAGTTACCGGCGCAGGGCTTCGCCTAAGCACTACGACGATATGACCGAGGTGTGTAACTGTGGAGGGGGGCACCACACACGGCTAAAAGATCAACTTTTGTGTCATTGGGGTGCCCCCTGCCTCCGTATATAAAGGAGGGAGAGGGAGAGGCAGCCGGCCCTAGGGGGCGCGCCAAGGTGTGGAGTCCTACTAGGACTCCCTAGTCCTAGTAGGATTCCACCTCCCACACTGAGTAGGAAAGGGGGAAGGGAGAAGGAGAAGGAAAGGGGGGCCGCCCCCCTTCTCCTAGTCCTAATCGGCCTCCTGCCCAAGGGGGGGCGCACCAGCCCCTTGTGGGCTGGTGTGCTTCCCTCTTATGGCCCATAAGGCCCATAACTTCTCCCGGGGGGTTTCGGTAACCTCCCGGTACTCTGGAAAAATGCCCAAACCACTCGGAACCATTCCGATATCCAAATGCAACCTTCCAATATATGAATATTTACCTCTCGACCATTTCGAGACTCCTCGTCATGTCCGTGATCTCATCCGGGACTCCGAACAAGCTTCGGTCATCAAATCACATAACTCATAATACAAATCGTCGTCGAACGTTAAGCGTGCGGACCCTACGTGTTCGCGAACTATGTAGACATGACCGAGACACATCTCCGGTCAATAACCAATAGCGGAACCTGGATGCCCATATTGGCTCCTACATATTCTACGAAGATCTTTATCGGTCAAACCGCATAACAACATACGTTGTTCCCTTTGTCATCGGTATGTTACTTGCCCGAGATTCGATCGTTGGTACCATCATACCTACTTCAATCTCGTTACCGGCAAGTCTCTTTACTCGTTCTGTAATGCATCATCCCGCAACTAACTCATTAGTCACATTGCTTTCAAGGCTTATAGTGATGTGCATTACCGAGAGGGCCCAGAGATACCTCTCCGATACACGGAGTGACAAATCCTAATCTCAATCTATGCCAACCCAATAAACACCTTCGGAGACACCTATAGAGAATCTTTATGATCACCCAGTTACGTTGTGACGTTTGATAGCACACAAGGTGTTCCTCCGATATTCGTGAGTTGCATAATCTCATAGTCAGAGGAACATGTATAAGTCATGAAGAAAGCAATAGCAATAAAACTCAACGATCATAATGCTAAGATAACGGATGGGTCTTGTCCATCACATCATTCTCTAATGATGTGATCCCATTCATCAAATGACAACACATGTCTATGGTCAGGAAACATAACCATCTTTGATTAACGAGCTAGTCAAGTAGAGGCATACTAGGGACACTCTGTTTTGTCTATGTATTCACACATGTACTAAGTTTCCGGTTAATACAATTCTTGCATGAATAATAAACATTTATCATGATATAAGGAAATATAAATAACAACTTTATTATTGCCTCTAGGGCATATTTCCTTCACTCTGACCCGCCCCGCGTGACAAGGGAGGCGTTCGGGCACCACGTGGAGGCGTGCTTCGACGCGCGTCTCCGTGAGCAAGGCGCGAGGTGCACAAGAGTTCATCACCAAGGCAATCGAAGAGCTTCAGTAGGCGCGAGCCATGCGTGGCAAGCGTCATCCCGCACCACCGGTTGCAGCTGTGGCCCCTGACATGGGTGGCGAGCTACGCGTGTGCGTCAACATCCCGGCCTCAACAGGGCTGCTTCGCATGACCACTTCTCGGTGTCCCACGTCGGCCGGAGCGGGGGCTACTCCTGCAGCTACGTCCGCATGCCGTTTGGCCTGCTGAACGTGGCCGCCTCGTACCAGCGCCTCGCACATCATGCGTGGGCGCCTCACGAGGCTAGGCGCCAGGCGGTCTTGATGGAGGAGGTGCCGGACCCTCACGAGCCACCCGGACCTCCGGAGCCCCTCGGGCCTCAGGAGCCGGTCAGCTCGTGAGGAGCGATCTCTGCAACGTGCATCTTCAGCTACTTCGACGCTTCTTCAACAATGGCGCCAGGTGAGTTTTTGGTTTGTTCAGCTGAGGGCGCCCCTCGAGCTGCATCATCCTTAGGCTGCTAGGGCCCGACTCCGCAGCTGTATCATTTTGCGCATGTATCAGAACTGGCCTTGCCTTCATGAATTTCCTAAAGTATTTCAACTGCATGTCCGGTGCTTCGTCACTATGATGTCATTGCGCCCTCGCGAGCCCGTTCGCGACCGCCTCATGATTAAGGATTGGCACGACATCTATGCTCGGGTTCGTCCCTGCAGCGTTGACAAATCCAAGCGACCGAGCTCTGTCCCGCGGGCCAGCTCCCGTGCGCGTCACCTCCCGTGGTCCTTGGTGCCTTGTTCTCGCATGAGCTAATCGCGTGTGGGCAAGTGCGGGCGCACGACCCGGTTCGTACAACCGCAGTTTGGTGCCTCGCCGCAGCGGGAGCCGTGCGCTGACTGTTTTTCCGTGGGATCGTTGCATGAGAAGACTTGGCACGACGTCTATGCTCAGGTCCGTCCCTGCAGCGTCGATAAAACCAATGGCTGAGCTCTGTCTGGCGAGCCGGCCCCGTTCACGTCACCTCCTGAGGCCATTGGTGTCCGGCCTTATCATGCGATAACCTCCGGAGGGGCATTTGGCGCAGGACCCCCATTGCCCCACAGGTTTCTTACGCGCGCCCCGTGCCGCAAAAATCAGGCGCAACCTGCCTTGAGGTAGGGCCTCGTGAGTCCTGCGCTGGCTCACGAGTGCCCAGATACACCTCCTCCAGTTCTGTCGTGCTAGCCACGTGTACGAACGGGGTTGTACATGCCCTGGAGTCTCCCCCAGAGGGAACTCCCACCCACGCACCAGTGGAAGCCCCATGCTCCGCGCTGGCCGATGACACAGTCGAGGAGCGACTATGCCCACGCAACAGTGGAAGCCCCATGCTCCACGCTGGAGGACGACACGGCCGAGGAGCGGCTATGCCCACGTTAGAGTGGAAGCACCACGCTCCGCACTGGTGAATAAACAATTGAGGGCGCCCTCGTGGCCGCACCAACCTCAGGACAGCCTCTCGGCTCTTCGCCCAGTAACACCTGATACGTCTCCAACGTATTTATAATTTTTTATTGTTCCATGCTATTATATTATCCATCTAGGATGTTTTATATGCATTTATATGCTATTTTATATGATTTTGGGACTAACCTATTAACCTAGAGCCCAGTGTCAGTTTCTGTTTTTTCCTTGTTTTTGAGTTTTACAGAAAAGGAATACCAAACGTAGTCCAATTGATGTGCCAATTTTTGATGATTTTTTATGGACCAAAAGAAGCCCCCGGAGTAAAAGAGTTGGGCCAGAAGAGTCTCGGGCCGTCCACGAGGGAGGGGGGCGCGCCCTACCCCCTGGGCATGGCCCCCTATCTCGTGAACGACTTGGAGACCCCCCTGACATGAGACCTACGCCAAAAATTCCTATAAATACAGAAACCTCCAGAAAATAACCTAGATCGGGAGTTCCACCGCCGCAAGCCTCTGTAGCCACCAAAAACCAATCGGGACCCTGTTCCGACACCCTGCCGGAGGGGGGATCCCTCACCTTTGGCCATCTTCATCATCCCGACGCTCTCCATGACGAGGAGGGAGTAGTTCACCCTCGGGGTTGAGGGTATGTTCCAGAAGCTATGTGTTTGATCTCTCTCTCTCTCTCTCTCTCTCTCTCTCTCGTGTTCTTGCGTTGGCACGATCTTGATGTATCGCGAGCTTTTCTATTATAGTTGGATCTTATGATGTTTCTCCCCCTCTATTCTCTTGTAATGGATTGAGTTTTCCCTCCGAAGTTATCTTATCGGATTGAGTCTTTAAGGATTTGAGAACACTTGATGTATGTCTTGCATGTGCTTATCTGTGGTGACAATGGGATATTCACGTGATCTACTTGATGTATGTTTTGGTGATCAACTTGCGAGTTCCGTAACATTGTGAACTTATGCATAGGGGTTGGCACACGTTTTCGTCTTGACTCTCCGGTAGAAACTTTGGGGCACTCTTTGAAGTTCTTTGTGTTGGTTGAATAGATGAATCTGAGATTGTGTGATGCATATCGTATAATCATACCCACGGATACTTGAGGTGACATTGGAGTATCCAGGTGACATTACGGTTTTGGTTGATTTGTGTCTTAGGGTGTTATTCTAGTACGAACTCTATGATAGATCAAAAGGAAAGAATAGCTTCGTGTTATTTTACTACAGACTCTTGAATAGATCGATCAGAAAGGATAACTTTGAGGTGGTTTCATACCCTACAATAATCTCTTCGTTTGTTCTCCGCTATTAGTGACTTTGGAGTGACTCTTTGTTGCATGTTGAGGGATAGTTATATGATCCAGTTATGTTATTATTTTTGAGAGAACTTGCACTAGTGAAAGTATGAACCCTAGGCCTTGTTTCAACGCATTGCATTATCGTTTGTGCTCACTTTTATCATTAGTTACCTTGCTGTTTTTATATTTTCAGATTACAAAAACCTATATCTACCATCCATATTGCACCTGTATCACCATCTCTTCGCCGAACTAGTGCACCTATACAATTTACCATTGTATTGGGTGTGTTGGGGACACAGGAGACTCTTTGTTATTTGGTTGCAGGGTTGTTTGAGAGAGACCATCTTCAACCTATGCCTCCCACGGATTGATAAACCTTAGGTCATCCACTTGAGGGAAATTTTCTACTGTCCTACAAACCTCTGCACTTGGAGGCCCAACAACGTCTACAAGAAGAAGGTTGCCTAGTAGACATCAAGCTCTTTTCTGGCGCCGTTGCCAGGGAGGTGAGTGCTTGAAGGTATATCTTTAGATCTTGCAATCGAATCTTTTTATTTCTTGTTTTATCACTTGATTAGTCTATAAAATAAAACTACAAAAAATGGAATTAAGGGTGCCTCATATGCTTCATCTTTTTAATGTCTTTCGTGAAAATGATGGGAAGGAAAATTGTTCTCAAGTACTAGAAGAAGAATTACATAGAATGCTTGGCATAAAATATGTGAATGATGAGCATGATTGCAATGTTGTTAGTATGAATTCTTTGAATACCCATGATGCTAATGATATGCAAAGCCACAAGCTTGGGGATGCTATGTTTGATGAAGATGATATGTTTAGTCCCCCAAGTTTTGATGAGCAAATTTATTATGATGAAAGCATGCCTCCTATTTATGATGATTATTGTGATGACACATATGCTATAAAGAATAAAGATAACCATGAAAATTGTCACCATGATTTTAATTTTCAATTGGATTATGCTTCACATGATAGTTATTTTGTTGAGTTTGCTCCCACTACTATTGACGAGAATAAATTTGCTTATGTGGAGAGTAGTAAAATTTCTATGCAAGTAGATCATGAAAAGAATGCTTTATGTGCTGGTTATATTATTGAATTCATTCATGATGCTACTAAAAATTATTATGAGGGAGGAACATATGCTTGTAGGAATTGCAATATATCAAGTTTCCTCTCTATGTGTTGAAAATCTTGAAGCTATGCTTGTTTTGCTTTCCTATGCTAATTGATTCTCGCCATAAGTTGTTTGATCACAAAATCCCTATGCATAGGAAGTGGTTTAGACTTAAATGTGCTAGTCATATGCTTCATGATGCTCTCCTTATGTTTCAATTCTTATCTTTTATGCGAGCATCATTGAAATCATCTTGCCTAGCTAAAAGGCATTAAAGAAAAGCGCATGTTGGGAGACAACCCAATATTTAACTTTACTGTTTTGGTGTGTTCACATGATTATGCTACTGTAATAATCATGTTTTATAGCTTTTGTTTCAATAAAGTGCCAAGTAAGACCTTTAGGATAGCTTACGGTGATAGTTGTGTTGATCCTGCTGAAAATCAGAAACTTTTGCGCCCAGTAAATTAGTTTTGATAATTCACAAAAATGTGCTTTTGATCTGATTATTTTTGCTTTGGATTGGTACACAAATTGCTCAGGCTTTCCTATTTTGGTAGAATATTTGGAGTTACAGAAGTATTCGAATGATACAGATTACTACAGACTATTATGTTTTTGACAGATTCAGTTTTCTATGCGTTGTTTGCTTATTTTGATGAATCTATGAGTAGTATCGGAGGGTATGAACCATATGGAAGTTGGAATATAGTAGATATTACACCAATATGAATTTAGAATGAGTTCACAACAGTACCAAAAGTGGTGATTTATTTTCTTATACTAACGGAGCTTACGAGTTTTCTGTTAAGTTTTGTGTTGTGAAGTTTTCAAGTTTTGGGTAAAGATTCGATGGACTATGGAATAAGGAGTGGCAACAGCCTAAGCTTGGGGATGCCCAAGGCACCCCAAGGTAATATTCAAGTAAAACCAAGAGCCTAAGCTTGGGGATGCCCCGGATGGCATCCCCTCTTTCTTCTTTGTTCATCGGTAACTTTACTTGGAGTTATATTTTTATTCACCACATGATATGTGTTTTGCTTGGAGCGTCATTTTATTTTCTTTTGTTTTGCTTGCTGTTTGAATAATATCACAAGATCTGAAATTCTTAAATGTTAGAGAGTCTTCACATAGTTGCATAATTATTCGACTACTCATTGATCTTCACTTATATCTTTCGGAGTAGTTTGTCATTTGCTCTAGTGCTTCACTTATATCCTTTTAGAGCACGGCGGTGGTTTTATTTTGAAGAAATAGATGGACTCTCATGCTTCACTTATATTATTTTGGGAGTCTTTAGAACAGCATGGTAATTTGCTTTGGTTATAAATTTAGTCCTATTATGATAGGCATCCAAGAGGGATATAATAAAAACTTTCATATAAAGTGCATTGAATACTATGAGAAGTTTGATGCTTGATGATTGTTTTGAGATATGAAGATAGTGATATTAGAGTCATGCTAGTTGAGTAATTGTGAATTTTAGAAATACTTGTGTTGAGGTTTTCAAGTCCCGTAGCATGCACGTATGGTGAACCGTTATGTGATGAAGTCGGAGCATGATTTATTTATTGATTGTCTTCCTTATGAGTGACGGCCGGGGACGAGCGATGGTCTTTTCCTACCAATCTATCCCCCTAGGAGCATGCGCGTAGTACTTCGTCTTGATAACTAATAGATTTTTGCAATAAGTATGTGAGTTCTTTATGACTAATGTTGAGTCCATGGATTATACGCACTCTCACCCTTCCACCATTGCTAGCCTCTCTAGTATCGTGCAACTTTCCCCGGTACCATACACCCACCATTACCTTCCTCAAAACAGCCACCATACCTACCTATTATGGCATTTCCATAGCCATTCCGAGATATATGGCCATGCAACTTTCCACCGTTCCGTTTATTATGACACGCTCCATCATTGTCATATCGCTTTTCATGATCATGTAGTTGACATCGTATTTGTGGCAAAGCCACCTTCATAATTCTTTCATACATGTCACTCTTGATTCATTGCACATCTCGGTACACCGCCGGAGGCATTCATATAGAGTTATATTTTGTTCTAAGTATGGAGTTGTAATTCATGAGTTGTAAGTAAATAAAAGTGTGATGATCATCATTATTAGAGCATTTTCCCAGTGACGAAAGGATGATGGAGACTATGATTCCCCCACAAGTCGGGATGAGACTCCGGACGAAAAATAAAAAATAAAATTAAAAAAGAGGCCAAAAAAGTAAAAAAAGAAGAGAAGGCCCAAAAAATGAGAAAAAAGAGAGAAGGGGCAATGCTACTATCCTTTTACCACACTTGTGCTTGAAAGTTGCACCATGATCTTCATGATAGAGAGTCTCCTATGTTGTCACTTTCATATACTAGTGGGAATCTTTCATTATAGAACTTGGCTTGTATATTCCAATGATGGGCTTCCTCAAAATGCCCTAGGTCTTCGTGAGCAAGCGAGTTGGATGCACACCCACTTAGTTTCTTTTTGAGCTTTCATACACTTATAACTCTAGTGCATCCGTTGCATGGCAATCCCTACTCACTCACATTGATATCTATTGATGGGCAACTTCATAGCCCGTTGATATGCCTAGTTGATGTGAGACTATCTTCTCCCTTTTTGTCTTCTCCACAACCACCATTCTATTCCACCTATAGTGCTATGTCCATGGCTCACGCTCATGTATTGCGTGAAGATTGAAAAAGTTTGAGAACATCAAAAGTATGAAACAATTGCTTGGCTTGTCATCGGGGTTGTGCATGATTTAAATATTTTTTATGATGAAGATAGAGCATAGCCAGACTATATGATTTTGTAGGGATAGCTTGCTTTGGCCATGTTATTTTGAGAAGACACGATTGCTTTGTTAGTATGCTTGAAGTATTATTGTTTTCATGTCAATATTAAACTTTTGTTTTGAATCTTATGGATCTGAATATTCATGCCACAAGAAAGAAAATTACATTGATAATTATGTTAGGTAGCATTCCACATCAAAAATTCTGTTTTTATCATTTACCTACTCGAGGACGAGCAGGAATTAAGCTTGGGGATGCTGATACGTCTCCAACGTATCCATAATTTTTGATTGTTCCATGCTATTATATTATCCATCTAGGATGTTTTATATGCATTTATATACTATTTCATATGATTTTTGGGACTAGCCTATTAACCTAGAGCCCAGTGCCAGTTTCTGTTTTTTCCTTGTTTTTGAGTTTTACAGAAAAGGAATACCAAACGGAGTCCAATTGACGTGCCAATTTTTGATGATTTTTTATGGACCAAAAGAAGCCCCCGGAGTAAAAGAGTTGGGCCAGAAGAGTCTCGGGCCGTCCACGAGGGAGGGGGGCGCGCCCTACCCCCTGGGCGTGGCCCCCTATCTCGTGGACGACTTGGAGACCCCCCTGACATGAGACCTACGCCAAAAATTCCTATAAATACAGAAACCTCCAGAAAATAACCTAGATCGGGAGTTCCACCGCCGCAAGCCTCTGTAGCCACCAAAAACCAATCGGGACCCTGTTCCGACACCCTGCCGGAGGGGGGATCCCTCACCTGTGGCCATCTTCATCATCCCGGCGCTCTCCATGACGAGGAGGGAGTAGTTCACTCGGGGTTGAGGGTATGTTCCAGAAGCTATGTGTTTGATCTCTCTCTCTCTCTCTCTCTCTCTCTCTCTTGTGTTCTTGCGTTGGCACGATCTTGATGTATCGCGAGCTTTTCTATTATAGTTGGATCTTATGATGTTTCTCCCCCTCTATTCTCTTGTAATGGATTGAGTTTTCCCTCCGAAGTTATCTTATCGGATTGAGTCTTTAAGGATTTGAGAACACTTGATGTATGTCTTGCATGTGCTTATCTGTGGTGACAATGGGATATTCACGTGATCTACTTGATGTATGTTTTGGTGATCAACTTGCGAGTTCCGTAACATTGTGAACTTATGCATAGGGGTTGGCACACGTTTTCGTCTTGACTCTCCGGTAGAAACTTTGGGGCACTCTTTGAAGTTCTTTGTGTTGGTTGAATAGATGAATCTGAGACTGTGTGATGCATATCGTATAATCATACCCACGGATACTTGAGGTGACATTGGAGTATCCAGGTGACATTACGGTTTTGGTTGATTTGTGTCTTAGGGTGTTATTCTAGTACGAACTCTATGATAGATCAAAAGGAAAGAATAGCTTCGTGTTATTTTACTACAGACTCTTGAATAGATCGATCAGAAAGGATAACTTTGAGGTGGTTTCATACCCTACAATAATCTCTTCGTTTGTTCTCCGCTATTAGTGACTTTGGAGTGACTCTTTGTTGCATGTTGAGGGATAGTTATATGATCCAGTTATGTTATTATTTTTGAGAGAACTTGCACTAGTGAAAGTATGAACCCTAGGCCTTGTTTCAACGCATTGCATTACCGTTTGTGCTCACTTTTATCATTAGTTACCTTGCTGTTTTTATATTTTCAGATTACAAAAACCTATATCTACCATCCATATTGCACCTGTATCACCATCTCTTCGCCGAACTAGTGCACCTATACAATTTACCATTGTATTGGGTGTGTTGGGGACACAAGAGACTCTTTGTTATTTGGTTGCAGGGTTGTTTGAGAGAGACCATCTTCAACCTACGCTTCCCACGGATTGATAAACCTCATGTCATCCACTTGAGCGAAATTTGCTACTGTCCTACAAACCTCTGCACTTGGAGGCCCAACAACGTCTACAAGAAGAAGGTTGCATAGTAGTCATCAACACCTCACAATTTTCCCCAGGGAGGATCGCGTGAGGGGGCTGGACACGGGGGTTGTGCTCAGGCCACGCCTGGCACACGCCACCCTACCAGGTCCGGGTACCTGGTCTTCTCGCGTTCCCCCAGGTAAAAGTTGGTGAGCGAAGGTATGGAGGACTCCGGATTAGCTTAGACGACTGCTTGCTTTTCCTTCATGAGGGTTGTCCGTACGTCAAGGGGGACCCCTGAGCATCGCGACTCGGGGGCCTCACTAGTCACGTAGCCCCTCGCCCCTTGGTCTCGTCCTGGTGATCTGGACGCCCCAACGGCGGTCGAGGCATACGCGGGGTTGGGCCCTGCCGACGCAGAACATTAAGGACGTTTGTACGTCAAGGGGGACCCCTGAGCATCGCGACTCAGGGGCCTCACTAGTCACATAGCCCCTCACCCCTTGGTCTCGTCCTGGTGATCCGGACGCCCCAATGGCGGTTGAGGCATGCGCGGGGCTGGGCCCTGCCGACGCAGAACGCTAAGGCAAACATGAAGGAAACCAAGCACGAGAAGGAAATTGCGGAGTTCTAGCAGTTATTACAAAACACGCAGTATTTCACAAATTCAAGCAGGAGTTTTTACGCCTCCACGAGGCATGGTAAATGACTGCAGGAATAAAATTAGGAAGAAGCGCCACCACCGCCTTGGCCATCGCCGCCGCTCGCCCTGGCCGCTGGAAGCCCGTCGTCAACGTCGCTACCGCTGTCATCACCGCCACCTCCAACCTCCGTTGATAGAGCCTCAGGGGCGGGGGCACAGAGGAACTGCTTCAGCAGGGCATCTAGATGATCCTTCACGGCCTCTACATCAGTGGTGCGGGACTCAGGAGCCACCGAGAGGATCAGCGTGGCGAGGTTGAAGCTTGGGTCCTGGAGGTAGAGATGGCTGAAGACGCGTGTTGCGGCCGCGGAGAAGAGCGAGCGACACTCTACCTCTAGGAAGGAATCCACCTCAGCGGCGGCATCCTTGAGCGCTTCGGCAAGCTTGGGGAAGAGCCCTGCAAGACCGTCCTCAGGAGTCGCCAGCGGCTCCTCGTATCCTCCCCCACTGATGGAACGCAGCGCCTCATGGAACCCGAGCTCGAGGGAGAGAAAGGTCTCACGTCCCGTGGCCGCTGACTTCTCGGCGGCGGCGAGGGTCTTCTCCCTGGCCTCCAGCTTGGTTGTCGCCTCAGAGATGTGTTGGGCATGGGACGCCTAAGCCTTGTCCACCTCCTCCTTCAGCTTGCTTAGGCGGTCCCGCTTCGCAGCTTGGTCGGTGGCCACCTAGGCCAGCTTGGCGTTGCGATCGGCGAGCATCGCTTTGCAGGCCTTAAGGTCCTCCTCCTTCTGCCAAAGTCGTTGGATGTGCGCAGCCTGCCCCTCCCAGAGGGCATTCAGCTCGGCCTCTGCCTTGTCGCAACGTTCCTTGGCAGACGTTGCGCTGGTCAGCGCCGCGTCGCGAGCCTCCAAGGCTTCGCTGGCCTCCCTCTTGCTCTCCGAGGCAGTGGCCTCAGCCCGGCCCCAGGCTGTCTTGGCGGACATGTTGGCTTAGAGGCACCCTGAGACCAGCCCCATGTGTTCCCTCGTGAGGCACCTGTCGGCGTCTTGGAGGTCGGACCAGAGCTGATCTAGCGTGGCGTAGGCTTCCGCCAGAGCCCCGGGCCTAATGAGGGGGCCGCAGTCCGCCAGCGCTATGGCCTAGGAAGGAGACGGCACCGGAGCATAGGCTGGCGCCGTCGCCGCGAAGGCAGCAGCGAGGACAACTTGGGGCACTGGGGCCTCCGAGCCCCCCGCAGACACGACGGGGATGGATGGCTCCGTGGCCTGCTGGCCCGCGGGGCAGCCTCCTCCCGGGGCTGCACCACCATGTCCTGAGGGGCCTGCTCGTCACGAGGAGACGAGGGACGTCCTTCCTCGCCTGTGCCGGAGTCGTTGCGGCTGCAGCAAGAGGTGGCGCCTCTGGAGCCCGGGCTCCTTCCTTCCTCTTCTTCACCACGACGCCCATCCTGGTCATCAGGGGGAGCGTTGTGAGCACGGTGCAAATATAAACAAGAACAAGGTAAGGTACTTACTTGTTGGGGTCGATGTATGCCCTCTTCCTAGCTGGGGCTGGGGCACCACCGCTCTTCCTGGGCGCGGCCTTCGTCGGGCTTGGGGAGTGGGCGGGGCGCTCTATGGCCGGCCTCGGCGCGGCACCGCCGCTTGGTGAGGCAGAGGTGTCGCTTTGAGGGGCGGGTGCTGCCCCGCCCTTCCTCGGGGTCGCCTGGCCTGACGTCCGCAGGGCCCAAGGAGTGGCCCCAGACCTCGTGAGGACCCCGCTGGAGCATGGGGATTCCACGCCGGGGGCTCGACGGCGTCGTCGTCATCTGCGAGGCCGTGAAGGAGCTCGCTCTGGGACGTGGGAGAGATCTCCTCCGAGTCCTCCTCGCCCTCTTCACCGGCGTTGTCGCCGGAAGACACCAACACTGGGGAGTTGGGGTGCTCGGGCGACGCGAGCCCCAGCTTGTTGAAGACGGACATCGTGGCGACTAACGCCTCCCTGTCGGCACGGCAGTACAGCAGAGCGTAGGCCTCCGGGAGGTCCTCCGGCTCGCCCTTGATCAAGGTGTTCATGGCCTTGTCCAGCTCCTCGCTCGTCAAGCTCCCCGAAGGCAGCCTGATGTCGTCCTCTGCGCCCTGGAACTCCAACATGGGGCACGTGTGCGACTGGAGCGGAGCCAGGCGCTGCGTTAGGAACTCCTTGACGAGCATGCCTCCCGTCAGCCCCCTGGCATCCATGTCTGTGGTCATCTTCCTTAGGACAGGTGCCACCCGGGGGTCGGAGAACTTCTCGTGACCCCATCAATCGAGCTTCTCCGACAGCTGGGTTGGCAATTCCAGCCGCGCGTTGAGGCCCTTGGCGTCCATAAAGACCCACCGGCGCCGGAAGTTCTCCACCTTCTTTCCGGTCCTCATGAGCACATTATTCTTATGAACCGCGGCAAAGGACACGCAGCCGAAGTGCTGGATTGGATCGTGCAGCCGCAGGTAGAAGAAGTGTCGGAGGAGCGGAACGGAGGGCCTCACACCCACGAATGCCTCACAATAGAAGGCAAAGATGGATAGGAGGAGGATGGAGTTGGGCTGAAGATGCAGGGCCTGAACCTGGTAGTGGTCGAGGACGGCGTGAAGAACCCGGAGAAAGGTGGGACGAGCCCCGCAAAGACGCTGTGGAGGAAGAAGGGATAAAACATCCACACCAAGGTCCTTTGCTCGGCGGAGCCGGCCAGGAGAATGGTCTTGTTCCACTCATTGTCGTCACTCGCTGTCAGCGGGAACGCAATGGCAAGGTGCTTCTCCTCGGTGATGGAGGACGTGCCGAGGGCCGGCGCAGGAGAGGAGCAGGAGCTTGCAGCCTGCGCGGCAGGCTTCGCCTTCCCGGACGCCATTCGCGAGATCTTGGAGGAAGAGGTGTAGAAAGAGGGAGAAACACGACCAGATCTGGAGATGCTCCCGGCTGGGAGAAAGGGGATCTGGAGCGAGGCAAAGGGAAGACAATGATGGCTCGGTAGCAGGCGACAGTCTTTTGTTAGCCTGGGCAGTTGCTGAGGCAACGTGGGGAAGCGGAGACGCCCACGCCCCATCAAGCGCCACGCGTCAGCATGGCCCGCAGGCGATTGGGGCCCGCGGTGCTTCGCCCTTGCCCTTTGGCTTTGCCTCGAAGCCAAGTCCGAGCGCGCCTTGGGCCTGGGGGCTACTGTTGGCGTTCTGGGAACCAGGGTACCTAGACTTGCATGCCTGCGGCCCACGACATGGCCCCACCAACGGCCTGGTACGGCCCATCTGCAAGACCGCCAAGACAAGACCCTTGCGAGGCGTACGGCACCAAGACCTCCCGAGGGAGCGGCCTCCCGAGGAGCAGAGATTTCTATGCAGGTACCCAGCCTCGTGAGGCTACGATGACGCAAGCCATGACGACCAAGGCCAAGCGGGCGCCAGCAGGCGTAGAGAAGGAAGTTTCCTCTTTGGTGCTAAGGAGGCAAGGATAGGCGTGGGTTCCCGATGAATCCGGCAAAGGTTTCCATTTCGGTGCAACAAGACCAAGACCGCCAGTACGGCGGACGGATGTCATCGTCGAGCCCACCGCTGCGTCACGACCAGAAGCTTTGCAGACGAAGACCATATTTCGTAAGGATAAGATGTACTACTTGTCCCCTTTCAAATTGGCCACTGTGGGATCCCTTCCCGCCTACGTTTTGGGGGAAGAGGATCGAGGCCACTATAAGTATATAGGTTAGCCACCACCGTAGAAAGGGATCTGATCCCGGAGGTCGACTCGTTCTCACCCCGAGCCCTCGTGAGGTTGTTCATCCTCTGTACTTGTTCATCCTCAGCCTCTCGTGAGGCCAATCCACCACAAAGCAGGAGTAGGGTTTTACACCGCAAGGTGGACCGAACCTGGGTAAACTGCTGTGTTCATCTTCTTCCTCACCTTCACGCGAGTCCGGCTAGGCTAGTTCATGGGGCGACGAGTAGGCAGGCTTGAGAGGCAGAGTTCTTCGTACGCGCCCCTATGTTCGAACCTTCTTGGGTCCGCGGAGCCCTGAATCCGACAACCATAAAGGCAAGGCACCTTATTGTCTGTCCAGAATGATTGCATTTCTACTTGGCCTTGAAATAATGGAAATCTGATCTGATTATCCAATTGGTAGGTCAAACGTGGAGTGCTTCTACTCGCTCACCGTCGCGCAATTTTGCCAAAAAAACCCTATATTTTCTGTAAATTAACCCGTAGTACACGTTTAAGTCACAGCCAAACCGTCTTTTTGCATTTTGTTAGAAACCCCCTGTCATTTTAGGTAATCAACCTACAGTCCATATTTAAGCAAGCCGAATCATTTTTTTCTATTTTAACAGAACCCCCCTCCCCCCGACTTTTCGGTTAATCAATCTGTAGTTTATCTAAAACAAAATTATTCATATCTTTTAAACTGTAACTCCGATTTTAACATGTTATATATGAAATTTGATTAGAAAAATGCGCAGAATCTAAATATGATGTTACTTTTAGCTGTTAAAAATTTGTAAAATATTATTTTTGGTGCAAACTTAATCTATAGTGCATGGTCCATTTTTCTTTCGTACCGGCAACAATCCGAATTGCAAATAAACACCCATTAAAACCAGATTGAGAGGAAAGAAAACATCGCTAACTACACATGCAAAAAACCCTATATTTTCTGTAAATTAACCTGTAGTACACGTTTAAGTCACAACCGAACCGTCTTTTTGCATTTTCTTAGAAACTCCCTGCCGTTTTAGGTAATCAACCTACAGTCCATATTTAAGCCAGCTGAATCATTTTTTTCTGTTTTAACAGAACCCCCCTCCCCCTGATTTTTCGGTTAATCAATCCGCAGTTTACCTAAAACAAAATTATTCATATCTTTTAAACTGTAACTCCGATTTTAACATGTTATATATGAAATTTGATTAGAAAAATGCGCATAATCTAAATATGATGTTATTTTTAGCTGTTAAAGATTTGTAAAATATTATTTTTGGTGCAAAATTAATCTTTAGTGCATGGTCCATTTTTCTTTCGTACCGGCAGCAATCTGAATTGCAAATAAACACCCATTAAAACCAGATTGAGAGGAAAGAAAACATCGCTAACTACACATGCACACCTATGAAAAACTTCACAGGGAAAACAATATATTTCTCATATTATTCCGAGGGAGTGTGTGTGTGCACGAGAGAGAGAGAGAGAGACAGGACTGACCACATTTTCAAAGGCATTGAGGCCACCGTCGGCAACACAAATGTGATGCCAAGTGAAAATAAAGAATGTGGACCTATTAGGGTGTTGAGTCATGGTTATTGGGTTAAGAATGTGTGTTATTTTCTCTCCCATTGTAACGTACAGACTCTTTTGCTAGTTTGTAGCTTTTTCTTTTTTTAGAAAAGGAGGAATACCCCCGGCCTCTGCATCTGATCGATGCATACGGCCAATTTTATTAATTATTAGCACAAAACCTTACAAAGTCGTACAACAGTAAGACCAAAGCCACCATCTTCGCAACCTCTGTCGCTACTCCTATCTAACTGATGAAGGGGCGCTGATGGTCTGGGCCTAATACCAAACAGACCTCACAGCCAAACCTAACATCTAAGACCTGAGGTCCCAACCTGGACGCCTGCCGGGTATGGGCACCCACCAGTCCGGCGTGCTCCTCAACCAGGCCGCCTGCCGCGTATGAGGCCGCCACAACCACCTACCACTAATCCATCTTCAGAGCTGTACTGTTGCAACGGCCTTGCCCGGTCTCACTGCCGCCGACGCCACCACGACGCCAGACAGCGTCGACCTCCTGCGCGTGTCCGTCACCACACATCTGACGCCAAGCCTCCGCTGCTCCATGCCGCCAAGAGCCGCCGCCAAGAATATGCATAAAGAAACACCGCTCCACCGAAAGGGAGGCAGCACACCCCACCCCTCACCTACAAACCCTTCCATCCGATCCCAATGTCCTTGGCGTCGCCTCCAGGAAGGTAACGGTGCACAGGGCGCCGCCGACGCCCGATCCGCAACGGATCTTGGGCTTTCACCCGGACATGGTTCGGAGAGGAGAGATGGTGCCCTCAGCAGCGCCCCCAAGGAGGAAAACGGCGCCAAAAATCGGCGTCGCCGCTGCCGGCCAGCCAAGGCGGCCAGGGTTTCCCCCGGACACCGATCTGCTCCACCAGAACACACCGGAGGTGGATCCGGAAGATCCAAACCGAACCGGGGACTGGGAATGGATGCATGGAAGGGAGGGGGCAATACCTCCAGAGCTGGCACGCCTACGGCTCGCCGTCCTCACGGCCGAACACGCAGACACGCCGCACGCCCCGCCGTCGCTAGGCCCCGCCCCAACCTGCCCTGCGGCGAGAGGAGCTGCCCCGCGAGCAGGCCGAGGCTCCCCACGAGGGGCGCGCCCGACCAGCGCGAGCGCCAGATCCCGCCGCCGCCGGCCGCCAGCGGGGTTTGCCCGCCGACGATCGCCCACGACGAGCGCCAGATCCCGCCGACGAGCGCCACCAGCACGCAGCCCGCCTCGTGCAGCCCTCCACGCCAGCCACCGTGGCAGCCCAGCGTCGCCGCGTCCCGCACAACGCCGCGTTCCGGCCAGGGTAGATCGCCTCACGGCGAGCCCGCCTCGCGAGAAGGAGAGAACGCCCCGCCGCCGCCCATGCCGGGCGGGCTTCGCCCGCCGGCACGCCCTGGCGGCGGCGAGGGGAGGGATGGGGAGAGGGACGCGGTTCGGCGGCGGCTAGGGTTTCCTCCCCTGCCGCCCGTGGGAGCGCCAGAGGAGGACGGGTCCACTCCTGCTAGTTTGTAGCTAACGGAAGCATAAAGAGGCTTGAAAAAGGAGCATATAACTTCATCAGATTTATGAAATAACTCTTTTTTACTTTACTTTGTCTATAATTTGATAGATGAATAGAATTTAACACAAGAAGTACTATCGTTTCATTCCTTCAGAATACAAAACTATTTAAACACACAAGCATAGCAAACTCGATAAATCATGAAAGTCATAAATTGTTAATTTTTAATACAAGAAATTTCTCGAGCTTCTTGTTCAAGCTCGACATGCAACTTAAGAAATTGTCGTGGGGATAAATATGAACAAAGCCTGACACACATGGGCATACATAATCGTCTTGTGAATTTCTAATATTTTTTTATGAGCTCCTTGTCACACAAATGATGTGAGATAATGTTACACGTATGTAGAGCTGCTCACAGCAATCGGTATGAGCAAAGTCTTTGATGTACAAACATACTGAAGTGATATTGGAAAACTTCACATGTAGAGTATAAAGACCAAACTGAACATGGTGACAGGGACTGCGTCAAAATATTTTCTTTCCAAATTTATCCAAAGAAACCACCCTTTGTCGAAAACATTTATCCAAAGAAAATGCAAGGAAGTGAGGCCAGTATCTAGATTTTGACAACTAACTGGTCCATGAGGCCCGAAATCCTTTTAGTTTGGAATCAGTTTACTGTTTTCAAGTCTACATGTGTATTTGTTTTTTCCTTTTTGACTATTAGAGCAAACAATTGCCATATATGTGGATAACAAACCTACACACTCGTTAATGATGTCCTGGACTGCAGCAATAGAATAAAGTATCACAAAGCCGCTTCAATGAAAAATAGACCTCTGGCAACCAATACTATTCATCGCTAATATTGGAGAGGAGACCTTTATTTGAGCTAGAGTCCCCCGCATGCCCTAGAGAAGAGGGAGCTACCACGGCGCCCACCAGCGCATCGCAGAGGCGAGAAGTCAGGATGGATTGCTGTGCTAGGGAGACGAATGGATCAGGATAACATACCTCCGTGAGGCCCTCTACACTATAAGCATCTTGTATAGGAGAGAGGGATGAACTCTACCAATGGCAGAAACAACCGACGTGTAGAGATGACGGAACCACGATGACCTCTGTTGGAAAAGGTGACACCTAGGAGGCGCTTAGGAACGCTTAGGCGATAGGCATGATCAAAACCTCGCTAGGCACAAGCTAAACCCTTGGCACGACAAGCAATAATTGTCCACTTAAGCGATAAATAATGCGATATTGCACAGACAAGCCAAAACTATATGCTCTCCAATGGCAATAGCTAGTAGTTTACCCACTTATATGCTCTAAATCAATATCGATGCACGTATAGTCTTCCAAATATACTCCGATAGCCAAAACTATATTTACGTCTAGGCTGCACCCGCAGTCTAGGGCGCTGGGCGAAGGCCAACTGCGTTGCTTACGCATAGCAGTCTTTTCAACCTTGGCGACGACCATCTGTATGGTTGCTCGCCTAGAACGCCGATTCTACCAGTAGCGCTGCCAAGTCGTGGTGGCCTTTGTCGCTCGATTTCAAGCTTGGGGAAGGGAGACGCGCTTGGTTCCATGGCGTTGATCCAGGTCGCTAGGAGGGGTGGTTCACCGTCATTGCCCTTCACTTCGCTTCGTCGGTGCGGTGATTAGGCTTAGTGCAAGAGTGGAAGAAGGGGACGGGGATACATAGAGGTCGCATTGTGTTTCTTCGCTTGGATGTTGAATCGACCACATACGAAAGACGCAGGGCCCAATAGGCCAGATTAACAGCAAATCAAGGATTTTGTCACAGGAGTACCGGGATTAATTGAAGATCCAATGCTCAGAGATGACCATAAGGCCAGACTCGAACGTAAAAATGATGATGATCTGAGAGCGCTGGATTAGCGCATAATTTTAATGTCTCTAATAAATGAAGAGCCATTCTTCTCATTAAACATCAACAACCATCCCTTTCTTCCTCAAGTTTATGGAAGCTCCATAATACTACGGGCCTGTTCGGCAAGGGACCACTCCCGTGACTCCATTCCGCTCAACGCTGGAAATGAGGAGTGACAGAATGGCTGCTCCACAAAAATGAACTGCATGCCGCCCCTCTCCACCACTTCAGCTCGGCGGAGTTGGGAGCCGGAGTGTTTCCGAACGGGCCCTACCTATGGATGCATACATCCAAATGGGGCGTTTAGTGATCGGATCTAAGACGTTATTTGGATGTCTTTTCTTAAAAAAAAACAGCGAAAATGCAATAGGCAGTGACCCTTCTGAAAGCAGCTTCAATAGGAAAGAATGAAAAGCAATTTAATTAGATACAGTACGAATCAATATGAACGGGAACGCATTACAGGTGTTTAATTAGCAGGTTGCAGAGCGTAACAAGCACATCGCAAAATCAGAGCCTCTGAGGCTCAAACACCAGACGACGGGTAGACAAGCAAATCAACCCAATGTAACACCAAACAATCCAATCCACAGCTGCCGCCTCATCACGAGCAGATGGGGCACCGGACGAGGCCGTTCTCGTTGCACTCACCGCACTGGACCATCTCCTTCCGCTCGCCGTCGACGCGCACCTTGCGGCTGCCGTTGCAGTCCCTGCACATGACGAACCTCACGCCGGCGCATCCCGCGCACCAGACCCGCGCCCGCGGCAGCCCCTGGAGCAGGGCCTTGAGCTTCCCCTCCTCCTCCATCCTCGTCACCTCGGCCGCGCCGCCCACGTGCTTGCCCCGGACGAACACGGCGGGCACGCGCAGCTCCCGCCCACCCAGCAGCAGCCGCAGCTCCTCCCGGTAGCCCGAGTCCATGGACACGTCCCGCTCGATGACCTTCACGTCGTGGGCCTCGATCGCGGCGCGCACCGCGTTGCACTCCTCGAACGTCTTGCGGATGCCGCGGAGGGTGGTGGTGTAGAGCACGACCGCGTCCGCGCCGCCGGGCGGGCACTTGCCCTCCGCCACGATCGCCGGAATCACCTTCGGCTGCTTGGGCTTCTCGGATCCAATCACCCGCTTGATGTGCGCGCCTTCCTCCGACAGCTCGCGCTCGATGGACGCGAGGAGCTCCGGGTCGAACAGCGGGCTCAGGCTCCGGCGCGACGACGACATGCCTCCGGTCTCGGCCGCGCTGGGCTTCCGGGCGACCCGGGCGCTTCCCGGGGAGAATCTCTTGGACGCCCTGGACAGCTTGGAGTTGTCGATGGAGTTGTACGGGCGGAGGACCCTGTCCTCGTCGGCGACGTCGCTGGGCTTGCTGTTCTCCTTCCCGGAGCAACGCTGCAGCGGGCTGTTCTCCTTCCCAGGCGTGTTCCTCCGCTTCGCCGACGACCTCTTGGGCGACGACAGGGCCATGGCGAGGACCCTGGCCGGAGACCAACGGCCGGGCTTGGCCGGCTTCTTGGCAGGCGAATCGGCGTCCTCCAGCCCGGCCATGATCTCCCACGCATTGATCACCTCCATGCCGGTCTCCGGCTTGGCCGCCGGAGCCGGTTTCTTGGCGTCCGGGACGACGAGGGGCGGCGGGCGCTTGGCGGACGCGCGCTTCCACTCCCGGCTTATCGGCTTCTCCTGCTCCTGCGGCAACGGCAGGTCCTTGGCTCCCGCCGTGGCGGTGGCGCCGTGCTTGGCCTGCAGGTCGAGGACGCCGTAGGTGGTGGAGGTGAGGGATACGACGTGGTCGACGCGGCCGCGCACGGTGGCGCGCGCGGCGCCGCTGCGGCCTCCGGGCCCGGGCGGGAGGAGCTTGGACGAGATGCAACCCATGGGCGCGGCGGCGACGGGGACGGCGACAGCTACGGCGACGGAGAAGCACTCCTCGCTGCTCTCTCTGACGGCGTTCTTTCCTCCTTTGGCTTTGTTGACCAGTGGGCGAGAGAGAATGCGGGCTGATGACTGGCTGGATCGAGGAGATTTTGTGGTGTTTGTATTGTGTAGTGGCGCAACGGTCGTCAAGTGCGTGCAGTTGCTGCAGATTTAGTTTTTCTTTTACTACTTTCCTCGTGTGGTGCGGTGCTCTCGTTCCATTCCAACGGTCGAATCGACTGGGGGAGAGGGTTGGTGCCCGCGCCAGAGAAGAGGAGGGTCCGCAAACCGAAAAAAAGTGGCGCGGCCCGTGTCAGCATGTATCTATCCGTTGAGTCGCGCACTATTGGATTGGGCTGGCCTCTCCGGCCTCACTGGGTTGGGTTCCCATTTCATTTCATCTCGCGTGGGAGCCCATAAAGTCTGAGACTTTTCAGTTTTACTTCTTTTTAAAAAGTACATTTATTTCATCGTTTCAGCCGCGTTCGTCTTTGACCAACCGTACTGTAGTTCCTTTTTCTTCCCGGTGAGATAAATAATTTTACTTCTGGAGTACTACTACCATATAGGAGTAGTACACATTGCCTTTGTTTTTTTCTCCGACCAGTGAGCGAGTGATAAGATTGTGCCCCAAAGAAAGAGTAGTATAACAAAAGTCAAACACCGATTTAGCACAATGATACTACTACTAGCTGTACAAAAGAAAGAGACGGGTCCATACACACTGCACGAGAGAAGATCAGAGCTTAGTTTTGTTTAGCACGGGCGCAAGCAGGCAAGTACGCTGGTTGCCGCCTCGGCAACCGTGAATGTACAGCTGTTCCCGTGCCTACCAAAGCACGCAAGACTCACTACAACTCAAGATGTGTACACAACTGCCCCCTGTTCCTGAAGCACGCAAGCGATTCAAACCAAGCACCGCCCATCTCCATGCGGCCACCGCCGCGAAGCAATTTGCTTCACATCTCCCAGACCCAGAACCGGCCGCGGGGGCGACAGAACTGGAACGTCCACCGTCGGCGACCCCGACACCGCGGGCTTCGGTTCACTCGCCCCAGATTCACCTTCCCGACGGTTGTCCGAGTCAGAGCCGCACAAAAAGCCACGAAGCGCGGAGGCGACGCTCGCCCAGCACCCGCTCCGCTCCTCGACCTGCTCCTCCTCCCCGCGCGGCGCAGGCGCAGGTGCGGGCATCGCCGCGCGCCTCTCGGACCGCACAGCCCCAAAGCACGACACCTTCGGGGACACAGGCTCCGTGCCCACGGCCTCGCTCGCGAACACCCTGGCCCCTGCGGCCGGCCGGCGCCAGCCGCGGCCGACCACGGGAGAGCGCCGCTGCTGCACGACCATCTTCCCGGCAGGCAGAACGCCCACCACGATTGCCTCCAACTCCAACCTCTTAGGCGCCCTCGACGCGCCCTTGTTACGCGTCGTCGTCTCTTCCGCCGCGGTCTTGGGGTTGGAGCTGCCCTTGGTCGACCCGTCCCGCTCCAGCGCCGCGCCGGTCGGCCCGGACCAGCCCCAGATAATCCGGCGCGACTGCTCGTGGGCGTTGGCGACGTCGACGTCGGAGGCGATGGTCTCGCAGGCGACCTTCGTCGACCTTGACTCGCCGCCGCCGACGCAGAAGAGGGACTCCAGATCGAGCTGTGGCATCCTTTGCCTCTTCTTGCCTGCTGCTAGGCAACAGTTGTGAGTGATTGCTATCAGATGTGTATGGCTGGGAACTGGGACTCTGGGAGTCGGAGGTTTGGTATAAAAAGGGAGGCGACAAAGGCGTGGAAATTTCGAAAGGTTGGCTTGGCTGAGGAGCGCCGCGACGGCGGCGACTGCCGAGTGCCGAGTGCCGTTGGGAGGGTCGTTGAGTGAGGTGCGGGTTACCGGGGAAGTTTTGGAGTTTGCTCCATGGAATGATGGCGTGTTTCAGCGCGCAGGTCAGCAGCTCTGCGGCAAGTGGATTTTCTCGTGTCCTCGAGCTGCCGAATGGAACCGCCAGGCGAGAGGTGTGACTGTGACGTACTGCCGGCTTTGGGTTTCTTGGGTCACATCTGAATTGGTCTTTCTACTCAGTTTCTCGACTGTTACTTGAAATTGTCATATAAACTAAATATGCATTAAGAGCAACTCCAACGGGCCGACCTAAACGGACGGCGATTTCGGCCGCTTTTTTGTCCGCGGCCAGGCGGACACGGACATCCGCTTCCGCGTTTGGGTCGGCGTATGCGCCCAACGCTCGCCCGACCCATTTTGACGGTGCGGACAAAAAAAACTGTGCATGCATCTTTAAAATAAAAACAACTTAGTTAAACATTAAAGCCGGCCAGGAAGGCCGGCGAGAGTCCACGCGTCCACGTTAGCATTAAATAAAACTAAAAAAACTAAACTACGAGATGGCGCGCTACCCTAGGCGTCGTCGTCGTCGTCCTCGGGGTCGGTGAGGTCGATGAGCGTCGGCGCAGGGCCGGCCCAGGGGAACGTCGTGTTCCAGACGGCGGCGATGTAGGCCGCGGGCAGCTGTTCCGGCGCGGGGGGCTGTGCGGCCGCCTGTGCAGCCGCGGCCTGGCGCGCCTCCTCCTCAGCCTCGCGCGCCTCCTCCTCGAGGTCGCGCTCGAGCATCTCCTCGCACTCGCCGCAACGGCGCTCCTCGGCCAGCCGGCGCTGGCACCACATCTCGAGGTACGCCTGCTCCTGCGCCGGGGACGCCCCCATCCAAACCGGTGGCGCGGACACCCACTCACGCAGCACTCCCGTCCAGGAGTAGCGCTCGATGGGCTCGGGCTCCGGCTCCGGCTCGGGCTCCGGGTCGGCCTTGACGCGGCGTCGGGGAGGGGACGGCGGGGCCACCGGCGGCACCACGCAATCGCCGGCCACGGAGAGGGGAAGGGCCTGCGCCATGGCCGCCTCGTACCGAGCCTCCTCTTCCTCCACCGCCTCCACCTGCGCCGCTCGTCCTCCCCGCTCTCGCGGTAGACCGCCGCAAGGGCCGCCTGGTAGGCGTCCTCCGGCGCCTGGTCCTCCTCGCGGACGACGAGAGGGGGCGGCGGCATGCTGCGGTCGACCTCGCGCACGCCGCGTCGCCTCGCCTCCTCGTGCTCGAAGGCGAACCACCTCTTCCAGTTCGGCGAGTCGGTGGCGTAGGCGGCCTCGCGGCGCTGCTCTGGCGTCAGCAGCACCCGCCAGCGCCGCACCTCCTCCGCGTGCGCCCTAGCCGACTGCGGCGCCGCCGGCACTGGGATCCTATCTGGATCCAGATGCCAGTCGTGCGGCAGGGTCATGTCGGGGTACGGCAGAGGCTGGCGGTGCTGCCAGTGCCACTCCGCCTGGTGCACTGGCACGTTCACGCGCACCCTCTGCCGGCGAGCCGGCGCCGGCGGAGGCGGTAGGAACTCCGAGGGGAAAGGGACGGCGGGGGCCTTGCCCTTGGCCTTGCTGCTGTTGCCGGCGCCGGAGAAGAGCCCCATTTTGGCTAAGGTTGGCTAGGGTTTGCCGGCGACGGGGGAGCGAGCTTGCCTAGACGTGGACGACGAGTTTGGATGAGGAGGGCCCCGCCGCACGGTCGGCTTAAAAAAGGGCGACCGCCGTCGCTGACGTGTGGGCCCGTGATCATAAATTAAGCTCACCGCGTGGGCAGCGGGTAGTTGGACGGCCGCCAGGTGGGGACGCGGTGGATAGCGGAAGGCGCGCATGGCGTCTGTTCGGCGTCCGCGCCGACGCATTTGGGGCACAAATTTGGGCCGCAAATGCATCGGCGCGGACGCGAAGCGGACGTGATTTGGGTTTGGGTCGACGCGTTGGGCCACCACTTTTGCCCGCGCTGACCCAAACTGACGCGGGCGGACGAAATGGGTCGCCCCATTGGAGTTGCTCTAATTTATCACTTGGGTCCATAACTCACTTGTAGAGCATTTGACTGCAGATCAAGAGGTCTCCGGATCGAACATGGATGGGCCTTACTCGGCCAGGATATAGGCTCTCGATCGGGCATGACCCCACAGGAGGAAGTGCATATGCCAGGATGAAGGCATTTTGCTCTAACATCATCAAAAGGCTTGCGCCTCCCCTCATCAAGGAGGTTCAGGCTTCATCGCTTTGACTTGAGGCCACTCCCTATACCCCGCGACGCACAATTAGAGCTACTACATGTGCCGGTGCTGCTGTTCCATCGAAGGTGACGCCGGCGGAAAATGTGTTGCTACATGCACTTAGACTCGCTCCGGATGACCTAAAACCTTAATCGCAGAATCATGCAAGATTTTAGGTCATTTGTGGATGAATTGGAGTTAAAGGAGTTATACACGTATGGAAGACACTTTACCTGGTCCAATGAAAGAGACTGCCCGACTCTCAGAAAGATTGACAGGGTGCTTGTATCTGTGGATTGGGACTTGGCAAATCCGAATTGCTTCCTTCAGGTGTTGGGCTCCAATGTTTCTGATCATGCGCCCCTTCACCTTAGCACCAACGCTATTAGCAACCCCAAGAGGAGATTTCGCTTTGAAGTTTATTGGGCTAAGTTGGATGGTTTCGAGGATGCGGTGAGGGAGGCTTGGGAGTGCGACCCAACCATTGTTGATCCGTTCAAAAGACTTGATGCCCTGTTCAGAAACACGGCCGCTGCCTTACAAGCCTGGGGGCAGAAGAAGACCGGCAACATCAAACTCAAGCTTGCAGTTGCTAATTGGGTGATCCTGAGATTGGAACAGGCACAGGAATGGCGACAGTTGTCTATGGAAGAACTTTGGCTGCGAAGGGCTCTTAAATTGGTTGTGCTCGGCCTCGCATCACTTGAAAGGACAATTGCGAGGCAAAGATCGAGAATTAGGTGGATCAGAGCTGGAGATGCAAACACGCGATTATTTCAGGCGGTATCTAATGGCAGACGCATGAAAAATTACATTGCACATGTCAAGAAAGGGGAGGAGATCGTCACTGAGCAGGAACAAAAGGAGCATGTTTTTACCGAGGCATACAAGAATCTCCTTGGCAAGCATCAGGCAAGAGATTATACTTTGGACATGGACTACTTGGGGTTGGAAGCAGCAAATTTACAGGAGTTGGATGCCATTTTTACGAAGGAAGAAATATGGAATGTTATCAAGGAACTTCCAGCGGATCGAGCACCTGGCCCAGATGGTTTCATAGGGATTTTCTACCAGAAGGCATGGCAGATCATAAAGCATGACATTATGGTAAGGATCATGAAACTGTATGTTGGAGATGGACGTGGGTTTTCCAAGTTAAATAAGGTGCTAATTACTCTGATACCCAAACGTCCGGATGCTGAGGTAGTTGGTGACTATCGACCACTCGGCCTCACGCATAGCTTCGTGAAGCTGTTTGCCAAAGCTTTGGCATGCCATGCTAGAAGGAGGATGCCGGATATTGTGGGGGCTAATCAATCGGCGTTCATCTCAGGAAGATGTTTACACGATAACTTTTTGCTCGTTAGACAGATTGCCAGGAAGATCCACGCAAGGAAGATAGTGGGAGTTTTCCCGAAGCTCGACATAACGAGAGCTTCCGATTCCTTGGGCTGGCCGTTCCTTTTCCAGGTGCTGCGTCACAAGGGTTTTAGCAAAAGATGGATTGGATGGATTGCAATTCTGTTGCGAACAACGAGCACTAAGGTGGTTGTTAACGGATGCCCAGGAGAAAGTTTTGCACATGCTTGCGGCTTGCGCCAAGGAGACCCAATTTCGCCGCTTTTGTTTGTAATCGCTATGGAGGTCCTCTCAGGTATGTTCAGGAAGGGAGCAGAGGAAGGGGTTGTCAGTTCTTTCAATGGGATTTCGGCTACACATCGCTTGTCGGTATACATGGATGACGTGGCCCTCTTCATCAAACCTACAAATCAAGACCTCACCTTCGTTAAACATGCCTTGGACTGCTTTGGGACTGCATCTAGGCTGGTTGTCAGTTACACCAAGTCCAAATCAATCATGATCAGACAAACTAAGGAGGACCTAGAAAGAGTGAAACTGAATCTGGAATGTGCCATTGGAGAGTTTCCTTGCAAATATCTGGGGATCCCGTTGGCTATTAATCAGCTCACACGGGCTGATTGGCAACCGCTGCTGGGTCAGGTCCGAAAGATCTTGCCTGCGTGGCAGCATGGACTTATACATAGACCTGGTAGACTAGTGCTTGTCAAATCGGTTATGGCAGCAACGCACATACATCAGCTGATGGTGTTGGATGCACCGGACTGGGTTTATGAGGAGATTAATGTGTAGATGAGGACGTTCTTTTGGGCTGGTAAGGATCGAGTTAACGGTGGCCAGTGCCTAGTTGCGTGGAACACGATATGTCGTCCAACTTGCTACGGAGGATTGGGAGTGAAGAACATTAAGATGCAAGCCTTGGCCCTTAGAGTAAGGTGGGAGTGGCTAAGGAGATCCGACCAATCTAGACTGTGGCAAGGAATCCCTTTCCTAATTGATGAGGATGTGAGGACTGTGTTCAACAGCCTGGTGAAGATTACTATGGGCAACAGTGAAAGAGTGCTCTTTTGGAAAGATAGATGGCTTAATGGAATGTCTATGGCTGATGTTGCTCCGGCTATACTCACGATGGTGCACAAGCGAGCGCAGAACCAGCATACGGTATGTCAAGCCCTGATTAATAGTCGTTGGGAACAAGACATAAGTGGAGATCTACCTTTTATGGCCCTCATTCAGCTCATGCACCTAAGGTTGGCGATCACCAAAATTGAAAGAGACATTGAGGCACCAGATGAGTTTACATGGCCGTGTGATATATCTGGGAAATACATGGCTAAATCTATGTATAGCAGGCTGTGCCTAGGGCTAACCAAATCTGAAACTTATGAGTGCATTTGGCGGAGTGGGGCCATTCTCAAATGCAATTTTTTTGCATGGCTGGCAGTGCAATACATATTGTGGACATCAGACAGGAGGGCTCGGCATGGCCTGCAAGATGAGACAGCAGCTTGCTACACCTGCTTACAGGAAGAGGACACGGTCGATCACATCCTGGTGCACTGCGGATATGCAAAGGAGGTGTGGCATTCCTGCCTCATGAAGATGGGGATCAATGTTCCACAACCAGATCAGCCACACACATATACATCTTGGTGGCATGAGGTACGTAAGGTTATCCCGACCAGGCAAAGGCGCGGCTTCGACTCTTTCATCATACTTGCTGCTTGGTTGTTATGGAAACAAAGGAACGCACGGGTGTTTGGGCGCTCGGAACAGCAAAGGAGCACACAACAATTGACTTCACAGATCATGGAGGAGATGAGAGAGTGGCACACCGCGGGAGTCGGATGTTTACACCATTATGTGAGAGATTAGTCTGGTGTGTATGTAGGTGTTGGAGTAGCTAAAGGGATGTTCGCATCCATGTTTAGCATCTTCTAAATATTTTTCTCTCCTCTATAAAAATATGGTACGCCATTGGCGTACTCTCGAAAAAGAAGAAGCACCAACTACCATTGGATATTCAGCCAAAAAAGCAAATTATAGTACGTTTAAACCTTGAACTTGCAGTTTCAATTATTTTTTAACAATCTCGACGGCGTGAAGATTGCTTCCAAGGGCATCTCCAACACCGAACCGCAAATTTTCTCTGGCATCCATCCGCGGACAGGAGGACAGTCCCAAAACACTGATGCCGCATGCCACCATCCAACGCTCCCGCATACATTTCAACATTATTTGAACTAACTGGATGAAATTCGTGCACACACGACGGATTTCATATAAACCGAACGAAATTCATTACATTTCAGACATTTTTTAAGTAAATACTATACCAGACTAAGATAAAACTAGTCTACGGCCGACGCCGGCGGATATCCATTCCCACGACACGGATACCCTTGGCTAGTCTACAGCCGACTGCGGTGGAGCGTCCATTGTCTTCCCCATGTCTGGCTACCCGCTCATCGGACTACCGTGAACCCCGAAGGTATAGCTTCAGCGCAAAGGGCGGCTCGCTTTCCCATGTTCGACAGCGTTGCTCATCGGAGTGGAACCGCCGGGATGTGCTTCAGCGGAGGGGAATGGGACAACGGTGACTTTCCACCGGGCAAGACACCGGCTGTGTACGTCGGGCGTCGCCTCGGCAGTGGCCTTCATGGGACCCAAGTGACAACGTCCTTCCATGCTCTACTTCTTCTCGATGATGGTGGCTGACGTGGATGTTGACGGTGTCCTAGACTAGGGAGTACCAACCTAGTTTGCCCAGAGTCCATAGGCCGAGCTTACAGCCCGCCAATCTCACAAGGAAGGACTCTAGAAGCCTCGAACTCAGGCATGACCAAGACGGACTCAGCCGAAGACTTGGCATGTGAGGGAGTCCTGGATTAGGGGGTCCTGGGCATGCCGGTCTATCCCTTGTGGGCCGGACTGTTGGGTCGTATTGCCAACAATAGGAGGCCAAGCTATGTGGAGACCTCGTATCTGGACAGGAGGCTTTTTGGTGCCTTGGTGTGTCCTCCGAGTCACCATGGGAAGAATCAGCATGTTTATCCTTTCCTTGTAACCGACCATGTTAAACCCTAGCACCCCTGGTGTCTACATAAACCAGAGGGTTTAGTTCATAGAAGAGGAACAACTATCATCCTACCAGTTTAGGGTTTAGTTCATTTGATCTCGTGGTAGATCGACTCTGTAATCCTCATATACACCAGCAATATAATCAAGCAAGACGTAGGGTTTTACCTCTTAGAGAGGGCCCGAACCTTGGTAAACATCGCGTCCCTAGAACCCTTGTTCCCCATTGATCCAAGATCCACAGCTCGGGACCCCCTACCCGAGATCCGCCGGTTCTGACACCGACATTGGTGCTTTCATTGAGAGTTCCGTTGTTGGATCGCTGAAGGATCGATGGCTCGCCTGATCATTCGAGATGGCATCAACACCGGGGACATCTTCGTCCCCCCGTAGCTTTTTGCGTTCGGCAACATCGTTCTGCACGCTGACTCGACCAGTCATCTCGACCAGGTCGATAGTTTCGCCCCTAAGCACCGGATCAGGTTTGGTAACTTATAGTTCATCACCGATGCTCGGGGCGATCTGATCTTCACTGGCTTCTCGGCCTCATCTGAGACGCCCACGGACCCCGAAGCATCAACCTTGGGGCCTCTTCCTGATCCGACCTTTGGATCGGCTCTCACTTCGCAACTGGCTTCAAGCCTGGACGCGACCACCACGTCCGAGGAACGGGTGTTACCCACGTGGCCGGAACCACCCTCCTCACCACGGATCTGGCTTTGAGCCTTGACGTAGGTTCGGCGTCAGAAGACCAGGAGTCAGTCCCGGCTGGGCTCACCCCTCGCCTCACCGCCACACCGGAGGTAGACTACAAAGAAACCCCGTACACCCATGCATCCAGTGTCGCCCTTGAGGCAGGCCACGGGGAATTTTATGTCCCACCCACCACCCACTTAGTAGCCATTGTCGAATACCTAACTGACATGTTGGACTACGCCTCTGAGGAGGCCGATGACATGGACGACAACATCGAAGCCATGGCCCACACTAACGCTGCCCCTCCCGTCATCGGCCGATGGACGGCCACCTCCACCTATGAGATTTACATGGTGGACAATCCCAAGGACAACGGCGATGGCGCTAATGGGGATGGCACCCCCAGAAGAGACAGTAACAAGCCTGGCAAGGAGCCCCCCAAACGCCGGAGACAACGCCGACGATCCAAGGGACGTCGTGGCAGGGAAAGCAACACGGGCACCGGAGAGGGCGACACCCCGGACAATGCGGAAGACCTCGGCGACCCTGCCCCCGAGCACCAGCCTGAGGGCTAAGAGGGGCATGAGGGTCAGTATAACCCCGAGGACCCCAATGATTCCGAAGATAGCAACTACATGCCTCTCTCCGAAGAGGAAGTCAGCCTTGGAGCTGAAGATTTTATCGTTCCAGAAGATCAATTGTAACAAGAGCGGTTCAAGCAGCAGCTCATAGCCATCTCGCGGAGCTTGAAGAATAAGCAACAATAGATAAAGGCCGAACAGGACACCCTCAACGACAAATGGACGAAACTCCTAGCAGCCGAAGAAGGGTACGACTACGAGTGACAAACGAAGAGCTACCCCAAGCGCAAACTATTGCCACAATTCGACCACGAGGCCCTTGAGCCCGTACCACCCAAACAAACTCAAGGCGACCAACCAGACCACCTCCTCGAGGACGGGACATGCCGGCTGGAGAGGCCAAACACCCACCTATCCACCCTCGCCGAAAAGGCAAGGAGGCAGCACAACCAGAATATCGATATGATCTGCGACACGACCTAGCCGCTAGAGCAGGTCAATCAAGATCCATTTATGGATCCAGAGGATACCCGCCCGATAGACCGGATGGATACCAAGCGTGGCTCGGTCGGAACGATAGAGCCCGGGAGCAGCACCGGGCCCAGATGGAAACCGAGCTCGGACGCGACGTAGCCTGGGTAAGGGGTGCCGTTCACCCCATGTGCTTTACTAATGAGGTGATGCAACACCAGTTCCCTGAAGGGTTTAAACCTGTCAACATCGGGCCATACGACGGGACTACGGACCCAACCATGTGGATCAAAGATTTCCTTCTCCAAATTCATGTGGCTCGAGGAGATGACCTCCACGCCATTAAATATCTACCGTTAAAACACAAAGGACCAGCTCGGGATTGGTTGAATAGCCTCCCTGAAGAATCCATAGGGAGCTGGGAGGAGCTCGAGGGTGCTTTCCGAGCTAACTTTCAAGGCACCTATGTCCGGCATCCGGATGCTGATGACCTGAGCCATGTAGTCCAACAGCCCGGTGAGTCAGCCGGATAATTTTGGAATTGGTTTTTGACCAAAAAGAACCAGATCGTCGATTGTGCGGATGCCGAAGCCATAGGCGCATTCAAGCATAGTATCTGGGACGAATGACTCACATGCCAGCTCAGCCAAGACAAGCCGAGGACAATGGCGGCACTTACCTCTCTCATGACCCGCTTTTGCATGGGAGAAGATAGTTGCCTGGCTCGTAGAAGCACCAACCCCGAAGACCCCGGGACCTTGGAGGTCCGAGACTGAAACGGGAAAACGCGACACAACAGAAATAAGCTCCGCCACAACGGCAGTGAAGCCGAAGATATGGCAGTAAATGTCGGATTCTGCAATTCCAAATCTGGACCTCGGAAGAAACCGTCTAAGGGGAATCGGGATGGAACCACCAAGTTGGACACAATTCTGGACAGACCCTGCCAGATCCACGGCACGTCTAACAAACCTACCAACCACACCAACCGTAGCTATTGGGTAATCAAACAGGCCAGTAAGATCACAACCGAGGACACAGGAAAAAGCCCCCGCAGCGAGGACGACGAAGAACCTCGTAGGCCGAATAATGGAGTCCAGAAAAAATTCCCTCCCGAGGTAAAGATAGTGAACATGATCTACGCCACCCATATACCCAGGAAGGAGCGGAAACGTGCACCTCGAGATGTCTATGCCGTAGAGCCTGTAGCCCCGAAATTTAATCCATGGTCGGCATGCTTGGTCACCTTCGACCGTGGAGACCATCCGACCAATATCCATCACAGAGGGTTGGCAGCCCTTGTTCTCGACCCCATTATCAATGGTTATCACCTCACTAGAGTCCTTATGGACGGGGGCAGTAGCCTCAATCTGATTTATGCAGATACAGTGAGGAAAATGGGCATTGACCCGTCAAGGATCAAGCCTAGTAACCCCACCTTTAAAGGAGTAATCCCTGGTGTGGAAGCCTGCTGCTCGGGCACCCTTACGTTTGAATTAGTATTCGGTTCGCCAGACAAGTTCCGCAGCAAGGACTTGATCTTCGACATTGTCCCTTTCCGTAATGGTTATCACGCACTCTTGGGCCGGACAACATTCGTTCGTTTCAACATGTCCCCCATTGTACATACTTAAAGCTACAGATGCCCGGACCCAAGGGCGTCATTACAGTCAATGGCAATACGGAACGCTCACTCCGGATGAAAGAGGATGTAGCGACCCTAGCAGGTCATATTACTCTGCATGATTGATCCATCTCCAACGTATCTATAAATTTTTATTGTTCCATGCTATTATATTATATGTATTGGATGTTTTATATGCATTAATATTCTATTTTATATTATTTTTGGGACTAACTTATTAACATAGAGCCCAATGCCAGTTTCTGTTTTTCCCTTGTTTTTGAGTTTTGCAGAAAAGGAATATCAAACGGAATAAAACTTTCGCAATGATTTTTTCTTGGACCATAAGACACCTACGAGACTTGGAGTCCAAGTCAGAAGACCCTCGAGGAGGCGGCAAGCCAGGGGGCACGCCCCCTAGGGCTTGTGGCCCCCCTCGAAGACCACCTCACCTACTTCTTCGTCCTATACATTCACATATATTCGAAAACCCTCAGAGGCATCCACAAAAATACTTTTTCGCTGCCGCAACCTTCTGTTCCCGTGAGATCCCATCTTGGGGCCTTTTCCGGCGTCCTGCCGGAGGGGGATTCGATCATGGAGGGCATCTACATCAACCCTATTGCCCTTCCGATGAAGCGTGAGTAGTTTACCTTAGACCTATGGGTCCATAGCTAGTAGCTAGATGGCTTCTTCTCTCTCTTTGATTCTCAATACCATGTTCTCCTTGATGTTCTTGGAGATCTATCCGATGTAACCTTCTTTTGCGGTGTGTTTGTCGAGATCCGATGAATTGTGGATTTATGATCAGCTTATCTATGAATATTATTTCAATCTTCTCTGAATTCTTATATGCATGATTTGATATCTTTGTATTTCTCTTCGAATTATTGGTTTGGTTTGGCCAACTAGATTGGTTTTTCTTGCAATGGGAGAGGTGCTTAGTTCTGGGTTCAATCTTGCGTGATTTCACCCAGTGACAAAGTAGGGGTAGCAAGACACGTATTGCATTGTTGCCATCGAGGATAAAAAAGATGGGGTTTCCATCATATTGCTTGACTTTATCCTTCTACATCATGTCATCTTACTTAAGGCGTTACTCCGTTCTTTATGAACTTAAAACTCTAGATGCATGCTGGATAGCGGTCGATGTGTGGAGTAATAGTAGTAGATGCAGGCAGGAGTCGGTCTACTTGACACGGACGTGATGCCTATATTCATAATCATTGCCTTGGATATCGTCATAACTTTGTGCTTTTCTATCAATCGCTCGACTGTAATTTGTTCACCCACCGTATTATTTGCCTTCATGAGAGAAGCTTCTAGTGAAACCTATGGCCCCCGGGTCTATTTTCCATCATATTTGTTTCCGATCTACTATTTTGTAATCTTTTATTTTCAGATCTATAAACCAAAGAAACCAAAAATATTTAGGTATCTTTTATTTAGTTTTATCTATCTCTACCAGATCTCACCTTTGCGAGTGACCGTGAAGGGATTGACAACCCATTTATCGCGTCGGGTGCAAGTGTTTGATTGTTTGTGTAGGTGCATCTATTGGGGACTTGCACGTTTCTCCTATTTGATTGATACCTTGGTTCTTAACTTCGGGAAATACTTATCTCTACTGTGCTGCATCACCCTTTCCTCTTCAAGGGAAAAACAACCGCAAGCTCAAGAAGTAGCAGGAAGAATTTCTGGCGTCGTTGCCGGGGAGATCTCGTCAAGCCTACCAAGTACCCATCATAAACTCTCATCTCTTGCATTACATTATTTGCCATTTGCCTCTCGTTTTCCTCTCCCCCACTTCTAAAACATTTTCAAAAAAAAATACAAAAATATTTTCCTTTTCCGCCCTTCTTCTGTTCGTCTTCTCGTTTGCTTTTTGTTTGCTCGTGTGTTAGCTCGCCTTTATGGCTCGACCCAAGAACTTTGATCCTTACTATAGGAAGTTGGAAGAAATTGAAAAGAATACTAGGAGCTTCATGTCCTTACAATTTGAGCATAATAGTTTCTTTAGGAACGAGCTCAAGGAGCAGAAAACTTTGATGGAGTACATGAATAAATAGCTCGATGATATGTCTAAAGAATTTTATGGTCTTAAATCTCAATTTGCTCATCTTGAAAATTTAGTTGGCCATATTTCTGACAAACAAACCACTTTGGTAAATAAGATGGCCACTAAACTGGAATTTTGTGAAAATAATGATGAAGATCTTAAAGTGATTGATGTGACTCCTATTGAATCTAGTTTTCTAATATAAATCTTGATAAGGATGGGACTGGAGATGAGTCAAGTTTAGTTAAAAGGCGTCCCAACAATTTGGAGTTTATAGATCTGATGCAAAAATTGATAAAAATGGGATTGGAGAGGTCAAAACTTTAAGTAGTGATGAACCCACTCTTTTGGATTTCAAGGATTTTAATTATGATAATTGTTCTTTCATAGATTGTATTTCCTTGTTGCAATCCATGTTGAATTCTCCTCATGCTTATAATCAAAACAAAGCTTTTACTAAACATATTGTTGATGCTATGATGAAATCTTTTGAAGAAAAGCTTGAATTGGAAGTTTCTATTCCTAGAAAACTTTATGGTGAGTGGGAAGCTACTATTAGGATTAAGATTAAAGATTATGAGTGTCATGCTTTGTGTGATTTGGGTGCTGGTGTTTCCACGATTCCAAAAACTTTATGTGATGTGTTAGGTTTCCGTGAATTTGATGATTGTTCTTTAAATTTGCATCTTGCGGATTCCACTATTAAGAAGCCTATGGGAAGAATTAATGATGATCTTATTGTGGCAAATAGGAATTGTGTGCCCGTTGATACGTCCATTTTGCATCATGTTTACCTACTGTTATTTATAATGTTTTTATGCATAATAATGCTTTTTGGAGTAATTCTAATGCCTTTTCTCTCGTAATATGCAAGGTTCACACAAAGAGAGAGAATTCCGGCAGCTGGAAATCTGGACCTGAAAAAGCTACGTCGGGCTACCTATTATGCACAACTCCAAATGAGCTGAAACTTCACGAGGAATTTTTATGGAATAAATAAGAAATACTGGAGCAAATAACTACCGGAGGGGGGCCACCTGGTGAGCACAAGACACCAGGGCGCGCCAGCCCCCCAGGCGCGCCCTGGTAGGTTGTGCTCAGCCCAGCCCACCTCCGGTGCCCATCTTCTTCTATATAAGTCATTTTGACCTAGAAAAGATAAGGAGAGGAGTTTCAGGACGGAGCGTCGCCGTCTCGAGGCGGAACTTGGGCAGGAGCACTTTTGCCCTCAGGCGGAGCGATTCCGTTGGGGGAACTTCCCTCCCGGAGGGGGAAACCATCGTCATCATCATCACCAACAACTCTCCCATCTTGGGGAGGGCAATCTCCATCAACCTCTTCAACAACACCATCTCCTCTCAAACCCTAGTTCATCTCTTGTGTTCAATCTTTGTACCAAAACCTCAGATTGGTACTTGTGGGTGACTAGTAGCGTTGATTACTATATGGTTTATTTGGTGGAAGATTATATGTTCAGATCCAATATGCTATTTAATACCCCTCTGATCTTGAGCATGATTATCGTTCGCGAGTAGTTACTTTTGTTCTTGAGGTCACGGGAGAAATCGTGTTGCAAGTAATCATTTTGACCTAGAAAATAAGGAGGGGACTTTCGGGATGGAGCGCCGCCGTCTCGAGGGGAAACTTGGGCAGGAGCACTTTTGCCCTCCAGCGGAGCGATTCCGTCGGGGAACTTCCCTCCTGAGGGGGGAAAATCATCGTCATTATCATCACCAACAACTCTCCCATCTTGGGGAGGGCAATCTCCATCAACATATTCAACAACACCATCTCCTCTCAAACCCTAGTTCATCTCTTGTGTTCAATCTTTGTACCAGAACCTCAGATTGGTACTTGTGGGTGACTAGTAGTGTTGATTACATCTTGTAGTTGATTACTATATGGTTTATTTGGTGGAAGATTATATGTTCAGATCCAATATGCTATTTAATACCCCTCTGATCTTGAGCATGATTATCATTCGTGAGTAGTTACTTTTGTTCTTGAGGTCACGGGAGTAATCGAGTTGCAAGTAATCATGTGAACTTGATATGTGTTTGATATTTTGATAGTATGTATGTTGTGATTCCCTTAGTGGTGTCATGTGAATGTCGACTACATGACACTTCACCATATTTGGGCCTAAGGGAATGCATTGTGGAGTAGTTATTAGATGATGGGTTGCAAGAGTGACAGAAGCTTAAACCCTAGTTTATGCTGTTGGAGAACGTAGCAGAAATTCAAAATTTTCTACGCATCACCAAGATCAATCTATGGAGTAATCTAGCAACGAAGGGAAGGGGAGTGTATCTACATACCCTTGTAGATCGCGATGCGGAAGCGTTGCAAGAACGCGGATGAGGGAGTCGTACTCGTAGCGATTCAGATCGCGGTTGATTCCGATCTAAGCACCGAAAGAACGGTGCCTCCGCGTTCAACACACGTGCAGCCCGGTGACGTCTCCCACGCCTTGATCCAGCAAGGAGAGAGGGAGAGGTTGGGAAGACTCCATCCAGCAGCAACACGACGGCATGGTGGTGGTGGAGGAGCGTGGCAATCCCGCAGGGCTTCGCCAAGCACCGCGGGAGAGGAGGAGGAGGAAGAGGGGTAGGGCTGCGCCAAAAGGAGACGTTCTCATGTCTGTATGGCAGCCCAAACCTCAAGTATATATAGGGGGGAAGGGGGCTGCACCCCCTTTAGGGTTTCCACCCCCAAGAGGAGGCGGCCAGCCCTAGATCCCATCAAGGGGGGCGGCCAAGGGGAGGAGAGGGGGAGGCGCCCCACTAGATGGGCCCTAAGGCCCATCTGGACCTAGGGTTTGCCCCCTCCCACTCTTCCCATGCGCCTGGGCCTTGGTGGGGGGGCGCACCAGCCCACCTGGGGCTGGTCCCCTCCCACACTTGGCCCACGCAGCCTTCTGGGGCTGGTGGCCCCACTTGGTGGACCCCCGGGACCCTCCCGGTGGTCCCGGTACATTACCGATTTCACCCGAAACTTTTCCGGTGACCAAAACAGGACTTCCCATATATAAATCTTTACCTCCGGACCATTCCGGAACTCCTCGTGACGTCCGGGATCTCATCCGGGACTCCGAACAACATTCGGTAACCACGTACATACTTTCCCTATAACCCTAGCGTCATCGAACCTTAAGCGTGTAGACCCTACGGGTTCGGGAACCATGCAGACATGACCGAGACGTTCTCCGGTCAATAACCAACAGCGGGATCTGGATACCCATGTTGGCTCCCACATGTTCCACGATGATCTCATCGGATGAACCACGATGTCGGGGATTCAATCAATCCCGTATTCAATTCCCTTTGTCTAACGGTATGTTACTTGCCCGAGATTCGATCGTCGGTATCCCTATACCTTGTTCAATCTCGTTACCGGCAAGTCTCTTTACTCGTTCCGTAACTCACATCATCCCGTGATCAACTCCTTGGTCACATTGTGCACATTATGATGATGTCCTACCGAGTGGGCCCAGAGATACCTCTCCGTTTACACGGAGTGACAAATCCCAGTCTCGATTCGTGCCAACCCAACAGACACTTTCGGAGATACCCGTAGTGCACCTTTATAGCCACCCAGTTACGTTGTGACGTTTGGCACACCCAAAGCATTCCTACGGTATCCGGGAGTTGCACAATCTCATGGTCTAAGGAAGTGATACTTGACATTAGAAAAGCTCTGAGCAAACGAACTACACGATCTTGTGCTAGGCTTAGGATTGGGTCTTGTCCATCACATCATTCTCCTAATGATGTGATCCCGTTATCAACGACATCCAATGTCCATGGTCAGGAAACCGTAACCATCTATTGATCAACGAGCTAGTCAACTAGAGGCTTACTAGGGACATGGTGTTGTCTATGTATCCACACATGTATCTGAGTTTCCTATCAATACAATTCTAGCATGGATAATAAACGATTATCATGAACAAGGAAATATAATAATAACCTATTTATTATTGCCTCTAGGGCATATTTCCAACAGTCTCCCACTTGCACTAGAGTCAATAATCTAGTTCACATCACCATGTGATTAACACTGACAGGTCACATCACCATGTGACCAACACCCAAGAGTTTACTAGAGTCAACAATCTAGTTCACATCTCTATGTGATTAACACTCAATGAGTTCTGGTTTGATCATGTTATGCTTGTGAGAGAGGTTATTAGTCAACGGGTCTGAACCTTTCAGATCCGTGTGTGCTTTACGAATATCTATGTCATCTTGTGGATGCTACCACGCGCTATTTGGAGCCATTTCAAATAATTGCTCTACTATACGAATCCGGTTTACTACTCAGAGTCATCCGGATTAGTGTCAAAGTTCGCATCGACGTAACCCTTTACGACGAACTCCTTTTCACCTCCATAATCGAGAAAATTCCTTAGTCCACTAGATACTAAGGATAAGTTCGACCGCTGTCATGTGATCCATTCCCGGATCACTATTGTACCCCTTGACCAACTCATGGCAAGGCACACTTCATGTGCGGTACACAGCATAGCATACTGTAGAGCCTACGTCTAAAGCATAGGGGACGACCTTCGTCCTTTCTCTTCTTCTGCTGTGGTCAGGTCTTGAGTCTTACTCAATACTCACACCTTGTAACACAGCCAAGAACTCCTTCTTTGCTGATCTATTTGAACTCTTTCAAAATCATGTCAAGGTGTGCGTTCTTTGAAAGTATCATCAGGCGTCTTGATCTATCTCTATAGATCTTGATGCCCAATATGTAAGCAGCTTTATCCAGGTCTTCCTTTGAAAAACTCCTTTCAAACAACCCTTTATGCTTTCCAGAAATTTTACATCATTTCGGATCAACAATATGTCATTCACATATACTTATCAGAAATGTTGTAGCGCTCCCACTCACTTTATTGTAAATACAAGTTTCTAACAAACTTTGTATAAACCCAAAAACTTTGATCACTCCATCAAAGCGTATATTCTGACTCCGAGATGCTTGCTCTAATCCATGGAAGGATCGCTGGAGCTAGCATACCTTTTAGCATCCTTAGGATCGACAAAACCTTTCTGATTGTATCACATACAACCTTTCCTTACGAAAACTGGTAAGGAAACTTGTTTTGACATCCATCTGCCAGATTTCATAAATGCAGCTAATGCTAACATGATTCCGACGGACTTAAGCATCGCTACGGATGAGAAAATCTCATCGTAGTCAACTCCTTGAACTTGTGGAAATACTCTTTGCCACAAGTCGAGCTTCATAGACGGTAACATTACCGTCCACGTCCGTCTTCTTCTCAAAGATCCATTTATCTCGGATTTCATGGCTCTTAACCATTTGTCGGAATATGGGCCCACCATCGCTTCTCCATAGCTCATAGGTTCATTGTTGTCTAGCAACATGACTTCCAAGACAGGATCACGTACCACTCTGAAGTAGTACGCATCCTCGTCGTCCTACGAGGTTTGGTAGCGACTTGATCCGAAGTTTCATGATCACTATCATGAGCTTCCACTTCAATTGGTGTAGGTGCCACAGGAACAACTTCCTGTGCCCTGCTACACCCTAGTTGAAGTGACGGTTCAATAACCTTATCAAGTATCCACCATCCTCCCACTCAATTCTTTCGAGAGAAACTTTTCCTCGAGAAAGGACTCGTTTCTAGAAGCAATTGCTTTTGCTTCCAGATCTGAAATAGGAGGTATACCCAACTGTTTTGGGTATTCTATGAAGATGCATTTATCCGTTTTGGGTTCGAGCTTATCAGCCTGAAACTTTTCCACATAAGCATCGCAGCCCCAAACTTTTAAGAAACGACAACTTAGGTTTCTCTAAACGGTGTCGTCTCAACGGAATTGCGTGGTGCCCCTTTTAAAGTGAATGCGGTTGTCTCTAATGCCTAACCCATAAACGATAGTGGTAATTTGATAAGAAACATCATGGTATGCACCATATCCAATAGGGTGCAGTTATGATGTTCGGACACACCATCACACTATGGTGTTCCAGGCGGTATTAATTGTGAAACACTTTCCACAATGTCTCAATTGTGTGCCAAACTCGTATCTCAGATACTCATCTCTATGATCATATCACAGACATTTTATCCTCTTGTTACGACGATCTTCAACTTCACTCTGAAATTACTTGAACCTTTCAATAATTCAGACTAGTGTTTCATCAAGTAAATACACTCAGCATCTACTCAAATCATCTGTGAAGTAAGAACATAACGATATCCACTGCATGCCTCAGCACTCATTGGACTGCATACATCAAAATGTATTACTTCCAATAAGTTGCTCTCTTGTTCCATCTTACTGAAAACGAGGCTTTCAGTCATCTTGCCCATGTGGTATGATTTGCATGTCTCAAGTGATTCAAAATCAAGTGAGTCCAAACGATCCATCTGCATGGAGTTTCTTCATGCATATATACCAATAGACATGGTTCGCATGTCTCAATCTTTTCAAAAACGAGCTGAGTCCAAAGATCCATCTACATGGAGCTTCTTCATGCGTTTTATACCAATATGACTCAAGTTGCAGTGCCACAAGTATGTGGTACTATCATTACTATTTTATATCTTTTTGGCACGAACATGTGTATCACTACGATCGAGATTCATTTTAGGTGCAAGACCATTGAAGGTATTATTCAAATAAACAGAGTAACCATTATTCTCCTTAAATGAATAACCGTATTGCGATAAACATAATCCAATCATGCTCAACGCAAACACCAAATCTCGATGGTAGAGGGAGCATGCGATGCTTGATCACATCAACCTTGGAAACACTTCCAACACATATCGTCATCTCACCTTTAGCTAGTCTCCATTTATTCCGCAGCTTTTATTTCGAGTTACTAACACTTAGCAACCGAACCGGTATCTAATACCCTGGTGCTGCTAGGAGTACTAGTAAAGTACACATTCATATAACGTATATCCAATATACTTCTGTCGACCTTGCCTGCCTTCTCATCTACCAAGTATCTAGGGTAGTTCCGCTTCAGTGACCGTTCCCCTTATTACAGAAGCACTTAGTCTCGGGTTTGGGTTCAACCTTGGGTTTCTTCACTAGAGCAGCAACTGATTTGCTGTTTCATGAAGTATCCCTTCTTGCCCTTGCCCTTCTAGAAACTAGTGGTTTTACTAACCATCAACAATTGATGCTCCTTCTTGATTTCTACTCTCGCGGTGTCAAACATCGCGAATAGCTCAAGGATCATCATAACTATCCTTGATATGTTATAGTTCATCACGAAGCTCTACTAGCTTGGTGGCAGTGACTATGGAGAACTATCACTATCTCATCTGGGAGATTAACTCCCACTCGATTCAAGCGATTGTGGCACTCAGACAATCTGAGCACACGCTCAACGATTGAGCTTTTCTCCCTTAGTTTGCAGGCTTAAGAAACTTGTCAGAGGTCTCATACCTCTTGACGTGGGCACTAGTCTGAAATCCCAATTTCAGTCTTCGGAACATCTCACATGTTCTGCGACGTTTCAAAAACGTCTTGGGTGCCACAATTCTAAACCGCACTGAACTATCACGTAGTTATCAAAACGTGTATGTCAGATGTTTCGTAACATCTACAGACGACGCTGAGGTTCAGCACACCGAGCGGTGCATTAAGGACATAAGCCTTCTGTGTAGTAATGAGGACAATCCTCAGTTTACGGACCCAGTCCGCATAATTGCTACTACCAACTTTCAACTAAATTTTCTCTAGGAACATATCTAAACCAGTAGAACTTAAAGCGCAAGCTATGACATAATTTGCAAATACCTTTTTGACTATGTTCATGATAATGAAGTTCATCTGATTATGAACTCCCACTCAGATAGACATCCCTCTAGTCATCTAAGTGAAACATGATCCGAGTTCAACTAGGCCGTGTCCGATCATCACGTGAGACGGACTAGTCAAGATCGGTGAACATCTCCATGTTGATCGTATCTTCTATACGACTCATGCTCGACCTTTCGGTCCTCCGTGTTCCGAGGCCATGTCTGTACATGCTAGGCTCGTCAAGTCAACCTAAGTGTATTGCGTGTGTTCCGAGGCCATGTCTGTACATGCTAGGCTCGTCAACACCCGTTGTATTCGAACGTAAGAATCTATCACACCCGATCATCACGTGGTGCTTCGAAACGACGAACCTTCGCAACGGTGCACAGTTAGGGTGAACACTTTCTTGAAATTATTATAAGGGATCATCCTACTTGCTACCGTCGTTCTAAGCAAATAAGATGCAAAACATGATAAACATCACATGCAATCAAATAGTGACATGATATGGCCAATATCATCATGCTCCTTTGATCTCCATCTTCGGGGCACCATGATCATCTTTGTCACCGGCATGACACCATGATCTCCATCATCATGATCTCCATCATTGTGTCTTCATGAAGTCGTCACGCCAACGATTACTTCTACTTCTATGGCTAACGCGCTTAGCAATAAAGTAAAGTAATTTACATGGCGTTATTCAATGACACGCAGGTCATACAAAAAATAAAGACAACTCCTATGGCTCCTGCCGGTTGTCATATTCATCGACATGCAAGTCGTGATTCCTATTACAAGAATATGATCAATCTCATACATCACATATATCATTCATCACATCTTCTGGCCATATCACATCACATAGCACTTGCTGCAAAAACAAGTTAGACGTCCTCTAATTGTTGTTGCAAGTTTTTACGTGGTTTGTAGGTTTCTAGCAAGAACGTTTCTTACCTACGTATGACCACAACGTGATTTGCCAATTTCTATTTACCCTTCATAAGGACCCTTTTCATCGAATCCGTTCCGACTAAAGTAGGAGAGACAGACACCCGCTAGCCACCTTATGCAACTAGTGCATGTCAGTCGGTGGAACCTGTCTCACGTAAGCGTACGTGTAAGGTCGGTCCGGGCCGCTTCATCCCACAATGCCGCCGAAACAAGATAAGACTAGTAGCGGCAAGAAGAATTGACAACATCGACGCCCACAACTACTTTGTGTTCTACTCGTGCATAGAAACTACGCATAGACCTAGCTCATGATGCCACTGTTGGGGAACGTAGCAGAAATTCAAAATTTTCTACGCATCACCAAGATCAATCTATGGAGTAATCTAGCAACGAAGGGAAGGGGAGTGAATCTACATACCCTTGTAGATCGCGATGCGGAAGCGTTGCAAGAACGCGGATGAGGGAGTCGTACTCGCAGCGATTCAGATCGCGGTTGATTCCGATCTAAGCACCGAAAGAACGGTGCCTCCGCGTTCAACACACGTGCAGCCCGGTGACGTCTCCCACGCCTTGATCCAGCAAGGAGAGAGGGAGAGGTTGGGAAGACTCCATCCAGCAGCAACACGACGGCATGGTGGTGGTGGAGGAGCGTGGCAATCCCGCAGGGCTTCGCCAAGCACCGCGGGAGAGGAGGAGGAGGAAGAGGGGTAGGGCTGCGCCAAAAGGAGACGTTCTCATGTCTGTATGGCAGCCCAAACCTCAAGTATATATAGGGGGGAAGGGGGCTGCGCCCCCTTTAGGGTTTCCACCCCCAAGAGGAGGCGGCCAGCCCTAGATCCCATCAAGGGGGGGCGGCCAAGGGGAGGAGAGGGGGAGGCGCCCCACTAGATGGGCCCTAAGGCCCATCTGGACCTAGGGTTTGCCCCCTCCCACTCTCCCATGCGCCTGGGCCTTGGTGGGGGGGCGCACCAGCCCACCTGGGGCTGGTCCCCTCCCACACTTGGCCCACGCAGCCTTCTGGGGCTGGTGGCCCCACTTGGTGGACCCCCGGGACCCTCCCGGTGGTCCCGGTACATTACCGATTTCACCCGAAACTTTTCCGGTGACCAAAACAGGACTTCCCATATATAAATCTTTACCTCCGGACCATTCCGGAACTCCTCGTGACGTCCGGGATCTCATCCAGGACTCCGAACAACATTCGGTAACCACGTACATACTTTCCCTATAACCCTAGCGTCATCGAACCTTAAGCGTGTAGACCCTACGGGTTCGGGAACCATGCAGACATGACCGAGACGTTCTCCGGTCAATAACCAACAGCGGGATCTGGATACCCATGTTGGCTCCCACATGTTCCACGATGATCTCATCGGATGAACCACGATGTCGGGGATTCAATCAATCCCGTATTCAATTCCCTTTGTCTAACGGTATGTTACTTGCCCGAGATTCGATCGTCGGTATCCCTATACCTTGTTCAATCTCGTTACCGGCAAGTCTCTTTACTCGTTCCGTAACTCACATCATCCCGTGATCAACTCCTTGGTCACATTGTGCACATTATGATGATGTCCTACCGAGTGGGCCCAGAGATACCTCTCCGTTTACACGGAGTGACAAATCCCAGTCTCGATTCGTGCCAACCCAACAGACACTTTCGGAGATACCCGTAGTGCACCTTTATAGCCACCCAGTTACGTTGTGACGTTTGGCACACCCAAAGCATTCCTACGGTATCCGGGAGTTGCACAATCTCATGGTCTAAGGAAGTGATACTTGACATTAGAAAAGCTCTGAGCAAACGAACTACACGATCTTGTGCTAGGCTTAGGATTGGGTCTTGTCCATCACATCATTCTCCTAATGATGTGATCCCGTTATCAACGACATCCAATGTCCATGGTCAGGAAACCGTAACCATCTATTGATCAACGAGCTAGTCAACTAGAGGCTTACTAGGGACATGGTGTTGTCTATGTATCCACACATGTATCTGAGTTTCCTATCAATACAATTCTAGCATGGATAATAAACGATTATCATGAACAAGGAAATATAATAATAACCTATTTATTATTGCCTCTAGGGCATATTTCCAACAGTCTCCCACTTGCACTAGAGTCAATAATCTAGTTCACATCACCATGTGATTAACACTGACAGGTCACATCACCATGTGACCAAACACCCAAGAGTTTACTAGAGTCAACAATCTAGTTCACATCTCTATGTGATTAACACTCAATGAGTTCTGGTTTGATCATGTTATGCTTGTGAGAGAGGTTATTAGTCAACGGGTCTGAACCTTTCAGATCCGTGTGTGCTTTATGAATATCTATGTCATCTTGTGGATGCTACCACGCGGTTTTTGGAGCCATTTCAAATAATTGTTCTACTATACGAATCCGGTTTACTACTCAGAGCCATCCGGATTAGTGTCAAAGTTCGCATCGACGTAACCCTTTACGACGAACTCCTTTTCACCTCCATAATCGAGAAAATTCCTTAGTCCAGTAGATACTAAGGATAAGTTCGACCGCTGTCATGTGATCCATTCCCGGATCACTATTGTACCCCTTGACCAACTCATGGCAAGGCACACTTCATGTGCGGTACACAGCATAGCATACTGTAGAGCCTACGTCTGAAGCATAGGGGACGACCTTCGTCCTTTCTCTTTCTTCTGCTGTGGTCAGGTCTTGAGTCTTACTCAATACTCACACCTTGTAACACAGCCAAGAACTCCTTCTTTGCTGATCTATTTGAACTCTTTCAAAATCATGTCAAGGTGTGCGTTCTTTGAAAGTATCATCAAGTGTCTTGATCTATCTCTATAGATCTTGATGCCCAATGTGTAAGCAGCTTTATCCAGGTCTTCCTTTGAAAAACTCCTTTCAAACAACCCTTTATGCTTTCCAGAAATTTTTACATCATTTCGGATCAACAATATGTCATTCACATATACTTATCAGAAATGTTGTAGCGCTCCCACTCACTTTATTGTAAATACAAGTTTCTAACAAACTTTGTATAAACCCAAAAACTTTGATCACTCCATCAAAGTGTATATTCTGACTCCGAGATGCTTGCTCTAATCCATGGAAGGATCGCTGGAGCTAGCATACCTTTTAGCATCCTTAGGATCGACAAAAACTTTCTGATTGTATCATATCGTGTGGCCAAAGGAATGGAAGTATGATGTACAGGTTCGCCTAACCAGCTTCATAGTCTACTCGGTGTTCGACATGCCTTGCTAGGGGCCGCTACCAACCGTGCAGTTCGGAGGTGATCCGAACTGCGACCAAGCCGGCTTGAACCTAAGGGGTCGCGCGCTTATGGGAAGGAACCTACGAGGTCGGATCCGGGGACACTGGTCGGATGTGATCCAAGCTGTATTCGGATTGTGGCCGAGTAGACTTATTGGCTTTAGGGTCCGTGCGAGGCCCAAGTGTTGAGCCCGTGACGGACACCTATATAAAGCGGGGTGCGGCACACTCATGCGGATTATCGCTTCGGCGCTGTCGCTAGGGTTTGCATGTGTTGCGAATAGACACCTCCACTCGCCGCCGGTTGTGTGATCGGACCTACCAGTCCGCCGCACGACGTTCCTCCTGCACGCGCGAATACCGTTAGAGGAGGTGCACTTGCGCCGCTCCGGTGAACCAGTATGAGGGATCCGATGACCGGCTGTTCGAGGGAGATCGGACGAGGAGGAGACGATCCACGCGGACGCGCTGCCCCAACTCTTCTTCCGCTGCACGGCACTGCGCGTCTAGTGGTAACGAACTATGATCCATCTCCCATAGCATGTTCTTGGTTGTTCTGCACGTAGGAAATTTTAATTTGCAGTTGACGCACCCTACCGTAGAACCCGGCCAGTGGTATCAGAGCCTCTGCTACAGGATTTGGATTCAGATCGTATGCATATTAGATATGTGGAGGCGGCAGATGAGATCTGTTGTCGTTGATGAGATCGGCTATGTGCACGGTTGATGAGATCAACTGCACACAGGGAATGATGTGGCGATGTTTTCTAATGATCGAGGTCGATGAGGTCGTGACACAACCTACCCCTACCGGTCGGTATCCGCCATCGGGGTTAACAGTGAAACGTAAATTTGAATCGGATTCACGATGATCGATAAGATCGGTCAGACCAGAAAATTCAGCGTGATTGGAGTGTAGATGTGATCTGTGATTTCCAAAAACGTCGGGCGCTGCCCACACCCGCGAGGGACCGCCGTGTGCGTAGCGCCTTGTATTTCGTACACGATCACTCAAACCGGTAGAATGTGATTCTATGCGTAACTTTGTTTTGCAGGTTTGATGTGAATATTATGGCTCATGTGTATGTGATGCATGTGTGTAATTCATACATGGCATGCGTGTCATGTTTGTCAGTCGGCAGGAGCCAAAGTGCTGTCATTATATTGTATAATGACCTGCGTGTCGACTTGTGACTCTTATGTAAAATTCATTACTAGTAGTAGTAGTTGGATAATAGAGATCAGGTTGGTGGCTTGGCGTCCCGGCGTGACAAACAAGATGGAGTTCCTAGATGGTCATCAGAGTCGGAGCCGACCTGGAAGAACGTCCATGAAGGAGCCATACTATTTCACAATATAAGTTTATTTGTGATTGTTATGCTTCTTGTTTTCTATGCATGTTAGAATGGTAGAAAGATCCCTCGTTAATATCAAGCAATTTGCCATTCCCGATGTTGCACCTTCGCACGTCAAGTACGTCTAGTAGTGGGCTCATAAAATTGGGGTGCTGCTAGGTGTCCTTGAACTGAAGGGTTCGTGTCGGACACGGACATGCACTGCATTAGGTTAACTTGACAAGGCTATCAAAACGGTTTTGGGCCTTGTGGCAAAGGAGGTCGGGAGCCGGGGTATAAGATACCTACCGGACCGACAGGAGTCGTATAGAGATACGATTAGCAAGGAGTTGCTTACCGGATAGGCATGTTGTCTAGCAGTGATGCTAAAGCTCACTAGTCGCATGTGCTAGTCGGATCCTGAACCACCGAGAGTTTGTGGAGGGATGTTGACTTCAGTGGGAGTATTTCTGTTTAAGGCTAGAATTACTTTACATAAACACATTGCATAGTGATTGCATATTTGTCTGCTGTAGATCAATGGCACCACCTGCTCAACCCAACTTTGCATTGAAATCAATTCTGGAAAAGGATAAACTGAATGGAACAAACTTTACCACCTGGTATAGAAATCTGAGAATGGTTCTCAAGCACGATAAAAAGGAACATGTTCTAGAGGATCCACTTCCAGAGGAACCTGCCGATAATGCTAATACCACAACTAAGAATGCCTACCAGAAACTCGTTGATGAATCAACGGAGATCAGCTTGCCTCATGCTGGCTTGTATGGAGCCCGATTTGCAACAGCATTTCGAAAATGTTGAGGCTTACGATATGATCGAGAGTCTCAAGAGCATGTTTCAGGTACAGGCTAGGACCGAAAGGTTCAACGTCTGGCGATCCTTGATGGATTGCAAGCTGAAGGAAGGTGATCCACTGAGCCCACATGTGATCAAGATGATCGGATATGTGCAAGCTTTGGATCGGTTGGGCTTCCCGCTCTTGGATGAGCTGGCTACTGATGCAGTTCTGGGTTCTCTTCCGCCTAGCTATGGGACGTTCATCTCGAACTATCATATGCATGGCATGGATAAGAAGCTCACTGAATTGCATGGGATGCTCAAAGTGGCAGAGCAGGATATTAAGAAAGGCACGCATCAAGTGTTGATGGTGCAGAAATCGGCTAAGTTCAAGAAGAGTTGGTCCAAGAAGAAGGCTAAGGCAAAGGGCACGGAGATGGTAACCTCCGCCGCTGCGCCGAAGTCTGGACCGGACTCGAAGACCATTTGCTATCATTGCAAGGAAACCGGTCACTGGAAGAGGAACTGTAGCAAGTGGCTTGCAGAGCATGGCAAGAAGGCCGGAAATGCTTCTTCAGGCAAAGGTACACTTGTTGCATATGTTATAGACATTTACCTTGCTGACATACCTAGTAGCTCTTGGGTATTTGATACCGGATCGGTTGTTCATATTTGCAACTCGATGCAGGGGCTGGTAAGAACTAGGCGTGTGACACAAGGGGAGATTGACATCAGGGTCGGCAACAAAGCAAGAGTTGCTGCGTTGGAGATCGGCACGATGCAGCTCCAGCTTCCTTCTGGATTTATTTTGGAATTGAATAATTGTTATTACATTCCTGCACTTAGTCGGAACATTATTTCTGCCTCATGCTTGATGAGTCAGGGTTATGAATTCAATTTAAAGGACAATGGTTGTTCATTTTATTTGAATGGTATGTTCCACGGCTATGCACCCATTGTTGATGGGCTATTTATATTGAATCTAGAACATGAACTGGTCTATAACGTGAATGTCAAGAGGCATAAGCCTAATGAGATAAATCCGACATACTTCTGGCATTGCCGGCTTGGACACATTAGTCTGAAACGCATGAAGAAGCTCCATGATGATGGGCTCCTAACTTCGTCCGACTTTGAGTCGTTTGAGACATGCGAATCATGCTTGCTAGGCAAGATGACTAAGTCTCCTTTCTCAAAGAGTTGCGAGAGGGCGTCCGAGCTATTAGAACTTATACATAGTGATGTGTGTGGTCCAATGAGCACAACTGCCAGAGGCGGCTATCAGTACTTCGTGTCTTTTACCGACGACTTGAGTAGATATGGATATATCTATTTGATGAGGCACAAGTCGGAAACTTTTGAAAAGTTCAAAGAGTTTCAGAACGAGGTTGAGAATCAGCTCGGCAAGACTATAAATCTTCTACGATTTGATCGTGGAGGTGAGTACATGAGCCAGGAGTTTGATGATCATCTGAAAAGCCGAGGTATAGTACCTCAGCTCACACCTCCGGGTACGCCGCAGAGAAACGGCGTGTCGGAACGGAGGAATAGGACCTTGTTGGACATGGTTCGGTCAATGATGAACAAATCGGATTTACCCTTTTCATTCTGGGGATACGCTCTAGAAACTGCAGCTTTCAAACTTAACAGGGTACCGTCAAAATCTGTAGACAAGACACCACATGAGATGTGGACCGGGAAGAGTCCCAATTTGTCTTTTCTAAAGATTTGGGGTTGTGAAGCATTTGTCAAGCGACTTATGTCAGACAAGCTTACACCCAAGTTGGATAAATGCATATTCGTGGGATATCCGAGGGAAACCTTGGGATATAGCTTCTACAACCGGGAAGAGAACAAAGTGTTTGTTGCTCGGAACGGGGTTTTCCTTGAGAAAGAGTTTCTCAGTCGGGAGGCTAGTGGGAGGACGGTCCGACTCGAAGAAATTCGAGGACCACTCGGGGACGGCTCGGCTGGTGATGAGATCATACAGGAGTCAGTCAGGGAACCCGTAGTGGAAGCGGCACCGGAACCACGGAGGTCGGAAAGATTGCGCAGAGTGCGTGATGTATTGTTGCTAGAAAGCAACGAGCCGGCCACGTATGCGGAAGCGATGGTGAGCCCAGATTCCGAGGCATGGCTGGAGGCCATGAGATCCGAGTTAAAGTCCATGGATGAGAATCAAGTCTGGGACTTGGTTGATCCGCCGCCTGGCGTAACAGCCATTGGTTGCAAATGGGTCTTTAAGAAGAAAACCGATGTGGATGGAAATGTTCAGATCCACAAAGCTCGGCTTGTCGCTAAGGGTTATGGACAAGTTCAAGGAATTGACTACGACGAGACTTACTCGCCGGTAGCGATGCTTAAGTCGGTGAGGATCGTACTAGCTATAGCTGCATATTTCGATTACGAGATATGGCAGATGGATGTCAAAACGGCTTTCCTTCATGGAAATTTAACTGAGGACGTGTATATGATACAGCCCGAGGGTTTTGTCAATCCTACTAGCGCTAGTAAGGTATGCATGCTCAAGAGATCCATTTATGGGTTGAGGCAAGCATCTCGGAGCTGGAATATTCGTTTTGATGAGGTCGTCACTGGTCTCGGTTTCATCAAAAGCGAAGAGGACGCTTGTTTATACAAGAAGTTAAGTGGGAGCTCAATAATGTTTTTGATCTTGTATGTGGATGACATACTACTGATCAAAAATGATGTTTCGATGCTGAACTCGGTCAAGGAGTCATTGAATGGCAAGTTTTCGATGAAGGACCTTGGTGAGGCAGTGTATATTTTAGGCATTAAGATCTATAGAGATAGATCGAGGAGGCTGCTCGGCTTAAGCCAGAGCACGTACATAGACAAAGTGTTGAAGCGGTTCAACATGAGTGAGGCGAAGAAAGGGTTCTTGCCACTCTCACATGGTATAAGGCTAAGCGAGACTCAGAGTCCTTCGGCATCTGATGAGCGAAGCAGGATGAGCAGGATTCCATATGCCTCGGCAATCGAATCCATCATGTATGCTATGATATGTACACGGCCAAATGTTGCTTTTGCAATAAGCCTAACAAGCAGATACTAGGCCAACCCAGGTGAGAGTCACTGGGCAGCGGTAAAGACTATTTTGAAGTACCTGAAAAGGACTAAAGAGATGTTCCTGGTTTATGGAGGTGAGGAAGAGCTCGTCGTAAGGGGTTACGCCGATGCTAGTTTCCAAACCGACAGAGATGATTGTCGATCACAGTCTGGATTCGTGTACGTCATGAACAGAGGAGCAGTGAGCTGGATGAGTTCCAAGCAAGATACGGTGGCCGATTCTACCACAGAAGCCGAATACATTGTGGCTTGTGAAGTTGCAAAGGAAGGTGTTTGGATCCAAAACTTTCTGGATGATCTTGGCATTTTCCTAGCCTCGGTAAAACCGTTGGTCCTTTATTGTGATAATTCTGGTGCCATCGCACAAGACAAGGTGCCGAGGAATCACCACAAGATCAGACACATAGATCGGAAATATCACCTGATACAAAATATCGTAAAGAATGGTGATGTAGATTTATGCAAAATTCACACGGATGCAAATGTTGCAGATCCGTTGACTAAGCCGCTTCCACAACCCAAGCATGAGGGGCATGTTAGAGCTATGGGCATTCGATGTCTATTTGATTGACTCTAGTGCAAGTGGGAGGCTGTTGGAGATATGCCCTAGAGGCAATCATGTATGATGATATTTCCTATGTGTTTATGAATAAATATAGTCCTTGGACATTATCAATGATGTATATCAGCAAGTAAGTGACTTGTTTGTGGGACTATGCATTGTATGATGACTGTCCTAAAAGGTCCCTAGTCGAAAGGGCTGTGTGGACGCGCAGCTAACTAGACTAGCATATGACACGGTCGATGGCTTGGTCTCACTAGCATGGAGCATTGCATGCTAACCGGATAATATGGACTTGGAAGGATCTGATCGGATTCGACGTAGTCGGATCCGAGTCGAGATAAGGTCCGAGTCGGACAGACCCAACTATGAGACACAGCGATATGTCATCTGTGAGTCTCTAGTACAACATACGTTCTATGTCCTAAGACCTTGGCTGGAACATGTACTCGGGCAAGATGGGATTTGCCCCTCCGATCAGGAGAGATGTACTCTGGGCTCCTCGTGTGATCCGACCGGGATAAGCATGGCCATGCGACAAGGATTATGAGATAGTCCGGTTTATGGTCGGCATCACTGGAACGAGAAAGAGGTCGGGCTAGCACAAGGATGACAGACGCTCCTTGAGCCCGACAACATATATCGTGTGGCAAAAGGAATGGAAGTATGATGTACTGGTTCACCTAACCAGCTTCATAGTCTGCTTGGTGTTCGGTATGCCTTGTGATACATCTCCAACGTATCTATAATTTTTGATTGTTCCATGCTATTATATTATCTGTTTTGGATGTTTAATGGGCTTTAATATGCTCTTTTATATTATTTTTCGGACTAACCTATTAACCGGAGGCCCAATGCCAGTTGCTGTTTTTTGCCTATTTCAGTGTTTCGCAGAAAAGGAATATCAAACGGAATCCAAACGGAACAAAACCTTCGCGAGGATCTTTCTTGGAACAAACGCAATCTAGGAGACTTGGAGTGGAATTCAAAGACGCAACAAGGCGGCCACGAGGCAGGAGGGCGCGCCCAGGGGGTAGGCGCGCCCCCACCCTCATGGGCCCGTCGTAGCTTCACCAACCTACTTCTTTCGCCTATATATACTCTTATACCCTGAAAACATCCAGGGGAGCCACGAAACCACTTTTCCACCGCCGCAACCTTCTGTACCCGTGAGATCCCATCTTGGGGCCTTTTCCGGCACAGACCTCCGGGTCCATAGTTATTAGCTAGATGGCTTCTTCTCTCTCTTTGGTTCTCAATACAAAGTTCTCCTCGATGTTCTTGGGGATCTATTCGATGTAATACTCTTTTGCGGTGTGTTTCCCGAGATCCGATGAATTGTGGGTTTATGAACTTGATTATCTATGAATATTATTTGGTTCTTCTCTGAATTCTTATATGCATGATTTGATGTCTTTGCAAGTCTCTTCGAATTATCGGTTTAGTTTGGCCTACTAGATTGATCTTTCTTGCAATGGGAGAAGTGCTTAGCTTTGGGTTCAATCTTGCGGTGCTCGATCCCAGTGACAGAAAGGGAACCGACACGTATTGTATTGTTGCCATCGAGGATAAAAAGATGGGGTTTATATCACATTGCTTGAGTTTATCCCTCTACATCATGTCATCTTGCCTAATGCGCTACTCCGTTCTTATGAACTTAATACTCTAGATGCATGCTGGATAGTGGTCGATGTGTGGAGTAATAGTAGTAGATGAAGAATCGTTTCGGTCTACTTGACACGGACGTGATGCCTATATTCATGATCATTGCCTTAGATATCATCATAACTATGCGCTTTTCTATCAATTGCTCGGCAGTAATTTGTTCACCCACCGTAATATATGCTATCATGAAAGAAGCCACTAGTGAAACCTATGGCCCCCGGGTCTACTTTACATCATATAAGTTTCTGACCTATAATTCTAGTTTACTATTTATTTTGCAATCTTTATTTTCCAATCTATATAACAAAAATACCAAAAATATTTATCTTATTATCTTTATCAGATCTCACTTTTTCAAATGGCCGTGAAGGGATTGACAACCCCTTTATCGCGTTGGTTGCAAGGTTCTTGATTGTTTGTGTAGGTACTAGGCGATTTGTGTGTAGTCTCCTACTGGATTGATACCTTGGTTCCCAAAAACTGAGGGAAATACTTACGCTACTTTGCTGCATCACCCTTTCCTCTTCAAGGAAAACCAACGCATGCTCAAGACGTAGCAAGAAGGATTTCTGGCGCCGTTGCCGGGGAGATCTACGCTCAAGTCAAGACATACCAAGTACCCATCACAAACTCTTATCCCTCGCATTACATTTTTTGCCATTTGCCTCTCGTTTTCCTCTCCCACACTTCACCTTTGCCTTTTCTTCGCCTTCTTCCTGTATGTATCTTTGTTTGTGTTTCCATGTGCCTTCTATTTGCTTGAATCTTTGCTTGCTAAAAATCTATTGATATGGATCCACTTAAATTGTTCTACTCGGATCATCTTCGATCCTTATGCGCTCGTGCTGAAACCACAACTAGCCTAGTTGATGGGAAGTCTTTAGATGAGCATGCTCATTTTGTGCATCATCGTTTGTCTGAAAAAAGGAGACTCTTATGGGATCAAATAAACAGATTGTTGTGTTATGCTTGGAATCTTTGTGAAATTTATGATTTTACTTGTTGATCTAAGAACCCTAAAAACACCTCCCCTACCTATGTGAGTTTGATGATAATGAAATCTTATCTTCTTATGCAAAGGGTGTTTATAGTTACTACGATATCAAACAAATTGAAGAATTTTTTGCATTTAAGGGTGCTTACGAAGTTGCTTCTTTGATTGAAAAGTATGATATTACTCTCTACGAATCTGAAAATTTTGATATACTTAAATACTGCTATGAAAACTATGCTCATAATGTCTATGTCAAAGAATTTATTGAAAGAATGACTGTTGCTTCTGAAGAAAATAATGATATGCATGAATCTATAGATAATTATGATTCCGATGATTTGATTGAAATATCCCTTGATGAACATGATGCTTGCTATTCTTGTGGCCATGATGCCAATATTTATGAAGATGAATTTGCTATAGTTCCTTATGTTGAACATGAGATCGTTGCTATTGCACCCATACTTGATAGTTCCTTCGATGAAAAACATGATTGCAATGATGTTATTATAAATTCTCTTAATGTCAATTGTGTTAGTGATATGCAAAACCTCAAGCTTGGGGATGCTAGTTTTGCTATGACTACTATTTGTTGCAATGATCATGATTGGGGTGATTCTTCTTATGATATTGAAAATTTATTTAAGCCTCATGATGAATATGAGATTGATAATAATGTTTGAAATAATATTGAAAGTGGGTTTGGAAGAGTGTCAACTTTAGATCCCACTACTTTGTAGTATGATCAATCTTATGATTTTTTTGATAAAAGTGGGTTTGGAGAGGTCATGACTTTAGTTAATGTTAATCCCACTATTTTGGAAGTGTGTGAACTTTGCATACCTGTGGATCGTGTTAAGAATATGTTTTGTGATAGCTATATTATTGAATTTTCTTATGATCCTACATGTAATTATTATGAGAGAGGAAAATATGGTTGTAGAAATTTTCATGTTACTAAACTACCTCTCGTTATGTTGAGATTGCTATCGTTTCTTTCCACTTCCTTGCATATGCTAGTTTTTGCTTGCTATGATAATTTGTTTGCCTATAAGATGCCTATGAATAGGAAGTATGTTAGACTTATATGTGTTTGTTACGTGTTTCATGATGCTCTCTTTGCGCTTCAATTCTTGTCTTTCATGTGAGCACCATCGAAATCTCGATGCCTAGCTAGGGGCGTTAAACGATAGCGCTTGTTGGGAGGCAACCCAATTTTATTTTTGTTCCTTGCTTTTTGTTCCTGTTTAGTAATAAATAATTCATCTAGCCTCTTATTAGATGTGGTTTTATGTTTTAATTAGTGTTTGTGCCAAGTAGAACCTTTGGGAAGACTTGGGTGAAGTCTTTGCGATCTTGCTATAAAAACAGAAACTTCAGCGCTCACGAGATTAGCTGCCATTTTTTACTGTAGAGTTCTTTTAGGTTGATTCTTTCTGAAGATGATTAATAGATAAATTCCTCACGTCCACCAATTTATTTCAGAATTTTTGGAGTTCCAGAAGTATTTGTTTGATACATATTGCTACAGACTGTTCTGTTTTTGACAGATTCTGCTTTTCATGTGTTGTTTGCTTATTTTGATGAATCTATGGCTAGTATCGGGGGGTATGAACCATAGAGAAGTTGGAATACAGTAGGTTTAACACCAATATAAATAAATAATGAGTTCATTACAGTACCTTAAAGTGGTGGTTTGTTTTCTTACACTAACGGAGCTCGTGAGATTTTCTGTTTAAGTTTTGTGTTGTGAAGTTTTCAACTTTTTGGGTAAAGATTTGATGGATTTTGGAATAAGGAGTGGCAAGAGCCTAATATTGGGTATGCCCAAGGCACCCCAAGGTACAATTCAAGGACAACCAAAATCCTAAGCTTGGGGATGCCCCGGAAGGCATCCCCTCTTTCGTCTTCGTCTATCGGTAACTTTACTTGAGGCTATATTTTTATTCACCACATGATATGTGTTTTGCTTGGAGCTTCTTGTATGATTTGAGTCTTTGCTTTTTAGTTTACCACAATAATCCTTGCTGTACACACCTTTTGGAGAGACACACATGAATCGGAATTTATTAGAATACTCTATGTGCTTCACTTATATCTTTTGAGCTAGATAATTTTGCTCTAGTGCTTCACTTATATCTTTTAGAGCACGGTGGTGGTTTTATTTTATAGAAATCATTTGATCTATCATTCTTCACTTATATTATTTTGAGAGTATTTTAGAACAGCATGGTAATTTGCTTTGGCTATAAAATTAGTCCTAATATGACAGGCATCCAAGATGGGTATAATAAAAACTTCCATATAGAGTGCATTCAATACTATGAGAAGTTTGATACTTGATGATTGTTTTGAGATATGAAGATGGTGATATTAGAGTCGTGCTAGTTAAGTAATTGTGAATTTGAGAAATACTTGTGTTGAGGTTTGCAAGTCCCGTAGCATGCACGTATGGTAACCGTTGTGTAACAAATTTGAAGCATGAGGTGTTTCTTTGATTGTCCTCCTTATGGGTGGCGGTAGGGGACAAGAAATGGTCTTTTCCTACCAATCTATCCCCCTAGGAGCATGCGTGTAGTGCTTGATTTTGATGACTTGTAGATTTTTGCAATAAGTATGGGAGTTCTTTATGAATAATGTTGAGTCCATGGATTATACGCACTCTCACCCTTCCATCATTGCTAGCCTCTTCGGTACCATGCATTGCCCTTTCTCACCTCGAGAGTTGGTGCAAACTTCGCCGGTGCATCCAAACCCCGTGATATGATACACTCTATCACACATAAGCCTCCTTATATATTCCTCAAAACAACCACCATACCTACCTATTATGGCATTTCCGTAGCCATTCCGAGATATATTGCCATGCAACTTTCCACCGTTCCGTTTATTATGACACGCTTCATCATTGTCATATTGCCTTGCATGATCATGTAGTTGACATCGTATTTGTGGCAAGGCAACCATGCATAATTTTTCATACATGTCACTCTTGATTCATTGCCCATACCGGTACACCGCCGGAGGCACTCATATAGAGTCATATTTTGTTCTAGTATCGAGTTGTAATCCTTGAGTTGTAAATAAATAGAAGTGTGATGATCATCATTATTAGAGCATTGTCCCGTGTGAGGAAAAAAAGAGAAATGCCAAAAAAAGAGAAGGCCCAAAAAAGAGAGAGAAAGGCCAAAAAAAGGGAAGGCCGAAAAAAAGAGAGAAGAAGAGAGAAGGGGCAATGCTACTATATTTTTCCACACTTATGCTTCAAAGTAGCACCATGATCTTCATGATAGAGAGTCTCTTATTTTGTCACTTTCATATACTAGTGGGAATTTTTCATTATAGAACTTGGCTTGTATATTCCAACAATGGGCTTCTTCAAATGCCCTAGGTCTTCTTGAGCAAGCAAGTTGGATGCACACCCACTTAGTTTCTTTTGTTGAGATTTCATACATTTATACCTCTAGTACATCCGTTGCATGGCAATCCCTACTCCTCACATTGACATCAATTGATGGGCATCTCCATAGCCCATTGATTAGCCGCGTCGATGTGAGACTTTCTCCCATTTTGTCTTCCCCACACAACCTCCATCATCATATTCTATTCCACCCATAGTGTTATGTCCATGGCTCGCGCTCATGTATTGCGTGAAAGTTGAAAACGTTTGAGAATACTAAAGTATGAAACAATTGCTTGGCTTGTCATCGAGGTTGTGCATGATGAAAGCATTTTGTGTGACGAAAATGAAGCATGGCCAAACTATATGATTTTGTAGGGATGAGCTTTCTTTGGCTATGTTATTTTGAGAAGACATAATTGCCTGATTAGTATGCTTGAAGTATTATTATTTTTATGTCAATATTAAATTTTTGTCTTGAATCTTTCGAATCTGAACATTCATGCCACAATAAAGAGAATTACATTGTTCCATGCTATTATATTATCCGTTTTGGATGTTTAATGGGCTTTAATATGCTCTTTTATATTATTTTTGGGACTAACCTATTAACCGGAGGCCCAGTGCCACTTGCTGTTTTTTTGCCTATTTCAGTGTTTCACAGAAAAGGAATATCAAACAGAATCCAAACGGAACGAAACCTTCGCGAGGATCTTTCTTGGAACAAACGCAATCCAGGAGACTTGGAGTGGAAGTCAGAGACGCAACGAGGCGGCCACGAGGCAGGAGGGCGTGCCCAGGGGGGTAGGCGCGCCCCACCCTTGTGGGGCCCTCATAGCTCCACCGACCTACTTCTTTCACCTATATATACTCTTATACCCTGAAAATATCCAGGGGAGCCACGAAACCACTTTTCCACCGCTGCAACCTTCTGTACCCGTGAGATCCCATCTTGGGGCCATTTCCGGCAATCTGCCGGAGGGGTATTCGATCATAGAGGGCTTCTACATCAACACCATAGCCTCTGCGATGATGTGTGAGTAGTCTACCACAGACCTTTGGGTCCATAGTTATTAGCTAGATGGCTTCTTCTCTATCTTTGGTTCTCAATACAAAGTTCTCCTCGATGTTCTTGGAGATCTATTCGATGTAATACTCTTTTGCGGTGTGTTTCCCGATATCCGATGAATTGTGGGTTTATGAACTTGATTATCTATGAATATTATTTGGTTCTTGTCTGAATTCTTATATGCATGATTTGATGTCTTTGGAAGTCTCTTCGAATTATCGGTTTAGTTTGGCCTACTAGATTGATCTTTCTTGCAATGGGAGAAGTGCTTAGCTTTGGGTTCAATCTTGCAGTGCTCAATCCCAGTGACAGAAAGGGAACCGACATGTATTGTATTGTTGCCATCCAGGATAAAAATATGGGGTTTATATCATATTGCTTGAGTTTATCCCTCTACATCATGTCATCTTGCCTAATGCGTTACTCCGTTCTTATGAACATAATACTCTAGATGCATGCTGGATAGCGGTCAATGTGTGGAGTAATAGTAGTAGATGCAGAATCGTTTCGGTCTACTTGACACGGATGTGATGCCTATATTCATGATCATTGACTAGATATTCTCATAACTATGCGCTTTTCTATCAATTGCTCGGCAGTAATTTGTTCACCCACCGTAATATATGCTATCATGAGAGAAGCCACTAGTGAAACCTATGGCCCCCGGGTGTACTTTACATCATATAAGTTTCTGATCTATAATTCTAGTTTACTATTTATTTTGCAACCTTTATTTTCCAATCTATATAACAAAAATAACCAAAATACTTATCTTATTATCTTTATCAGATCTCTCTTTTGCAAGTGGCCGTGAAGGGATTGACAACCCCTTTATCGCGTTGGTTGCAAGGTTCTTGATTGTTCGTGCAGGTACTAGGCCATTTGCGTGTAGTCTCCTACTGAATTGATACCTTGGTTCTCAAAAACTGAGGGAAATACTTACGACAATTTGCTGCATCACCCTTTCCTCTTCAAGGGAAAACCAACGCATGCTCAAGAGGTAGCACCTTGCTAGGGGCCGCTACCAACCGTGCAGTCCGGAGGTGATCCGAACTGCGACCAAGCCGTCTTGAACCTAAGGGGTTGCGCGCTTAAGGGAAGGAACCTACGAGGTCGGATCCGGGAACACTGGTCGGATGTGATCCGAGCTGTATTCGGATTGTGGCCGAGTAGACTTATGGGCTTTAGGGTCCGTGCGAGGCCCAAGTGTTGAGCCCGCGACGGACGCCTATATAAAGTGGGGTGCGGCACACTCATGCGGTTGATCGCTTCGGCGCTATCGCTAGGGTTTGCATGTGTTGCGAATAGACACCTCCACTCGCCGCCGGTTGTGTGATCGGACCTAGCAGTCCGCCGCACGACGTTCCTCCTGCATGCGCGGATACCGTTAGAGGTGGTGCACTTGCGCCGCTCTGGTGAACCTGTACGAGGGATCCGACGACCGGCTGTTCGAGGGAGATCGGACGAGGAGGAGACGATCCACGCAGATGCGCTGCCCCAACTCTTCTTCCGCTGCACGACACTGCGCGTCTAGTGGTAACGAACTGTGATCCATCTCCCATAGCATGTTCTTGGTTGTTCTACGCGTAGGAAATTTTAATTTGCAGTCGACGCACCCTACCGTAGAACCCAACAAATCATAAGTAGGAGGTTTGTTCAAGTAAGAACAACACCTAAGCACTGGTCCACCCACATATAAAATTTTCAAAGTAGTGAACACAAATCAAACCAACATGATGAAAGTGACTAGATGAAATTCCCGTGTACCCTCAAGAATGCTTTGCTTACTATAAGAGACTGTTTTGGCCTGTCCTTTGCCTCAAAAGGATTGGGCTACCTTGCTGCACTTTTGTTACTATTACCATTACTTGCTCGTTACAAATTATCTTGCTATCAAACTACTCGATATGTTACTTACAATTTCAGCGCTTGCAGACATTACCTTGCTGAAGACCACTTGTCATTTCCTTCTGCTCCTCGTTGGGTTCGACACTCTTACTTATCAAAAAGGCTACAATTGATCCCATATAGTTCTGGGTCATCAAGGCTATTTTCTGGCGCCGTTGCCGAGGAGTGAAGCGCTCTTGGTAAGGAATTTTTTTTACTACGTGCTGAAATTTACTGTCACTTGTTACTATGGAAAGTAATCCTCTGAGGGGTTTGTTCGGGGTATCTTCACCTCGACTGGAACCACACTTAGTTACCCCTCAACCTATTGCACCTGTCGGATCTCGGGTTCCGGCAAAACCCTTAAAGTTCAAACTCTGGGGTGCGCGTGAAGTTCTTTCCCTCCTACCTATCCTCGCCCTAGCTCACTAAGATCTCACGGACGAACTCGACGAACTCGCAACACAAGGGACACAAGATTTATACTGGTTCGGGCCACCGTTGTGGTGTAACACCCTACTCCTATGTGGTGGTGGTGGATTACCTCTTGGGATGATGAGGAACAGTATAAGGGGGAGAACAACCTCCCGAGGTTGAGGTGTTCTTGTGTTCGGTGTGGCTAAGGGTTGGCTCTCGATCAGATGAGATCAAGCCCCTTCCTTTGGTGGTGGCTAGTCCTATTTATAGGGGCCCTGGTCCTCTTCCCAAATATTGAGCAGGAAGGGAGCCAACAACGGCGGCCAATTTGAAAGGGGACAGCTAGTACAAGCTATCCTGACAACAGCGGTCTTCGCCTACGAAAGGCTCTCGCGATGACGCCGTCTTGGGCTCCACGGTGACCTCCATCCTGCTGGCCTGCTGGTCTTGGTCTCGCTGCACTGATATGGAAACCTTTGCCTGATGCCTCGGTACTCCGCGCCTGCGCTTGCCCCCTTGGCACCAAAGAGGAAACAAGGACGCTGCGTGCGCTGGCGCCCGTCTGATCCTGATCGTCATGGCTCACGTCACAAGAGCCTCATGAGGTTTGCCCCGCCTTGATATCTCCGCTCCTCGCGAGCCTGCCTGGATAGGCCGCTCCTGAGGAGGTCCTGCGTCGCCCGCCTCGCGAGGCTTGGCCCCTCGCAAGGGTCTTGTATACCTTGTTGATGAAGATGGGCCGTACAGGCCTGCTCGCATAGCCACGCCGTGGGCCGCAGGCAGGCAAGTCTGGGGACCCCCGTTCCCAGGACGCCAACAGTAGCCCCTGGGCCCAAGGCGTGCTCGGGCTTGGCTTCGAGGCGAAGCCAAAGGTCAAGCGCGGAGCGCCGCGGTCCCCAAAAGCCTGCGGCCTTGGTCGACGCGTGGCGGTTGATTGGACGTGGGCGTCTCCACTTCCCCACGCTGCCTCGGCAACTGCTCGATTTGACAAGTCCCTGTGACATGCAAGGAAAATCATCATTACCTGTGATCGTGGGAGGCGCCGGTTGGCCTTCTTCCTCTATAAATGGGGGGGGGGGGCGGAGCCCCCGTCGCCCATCTCTTCTTGCCTCACTTGCTTCTCCCTCCTTGCTCCACCGCTAGCAGCAATGGCTCCGTCGAAGAGGTTCTCCGCCGCGGAGAAGGGCAAGGCCCCTCGGGAGGGACCCGGCTCCCCGGCGCCCAAGCGAGGATGTGGCCGTCCCCGCAAGCATGCCGCGACCCCCGCCATGGCCTCCGGGTCTCGGGGTGGCGCCGCTATGCGCGGTAGTCCTGTCGACGAGAGGAGACATGCCGTGGTTGCCCGACCTCCCCGACCGCGGTTCCATGTGTCAGAGGTGATGCCCGAGTTCGTTGTCTGGTCGGAGGATCCGGCCGGCAGCTGGCTCTAGCTCCCCCGCTTCTTTGCCGACGAGATGCCGGCCTCTGGTCCAGGCGAGCTCTGGCTGCAGGCAGACGGTTGCTGCAGTAGGGCTTCTTTGGGTCGCGGTCGAGGTCTCCGTCGCGGGCAACATAGCTCTGGCCCACGGTTGGCAGGCGTTCGCCCGCGCGCGCAGCCTGGGCAGGCGGTGCACCTCCACTTCAAGTTCGACGGCGATGCGACCCTCTTCGTGAGGGTGTTCGGGGAAGACGGTCGCCGCGCCGGATGCTGCCCCGAGGTGAACAACGACGAGGAGGTGCTCGGCCTTGGCGATGGCCGGGACGAGGTGGAGGGCAAGCCCGCCGGCCACGCCACGTCTGGCTACGGTGGCTCCTCCCTTGGAGACAGTTCCAGCAGCGGCGGCTTTGACTAGCCGCCGCGCCCACTTCGAAGGTGGTAGTGGGTCGTCTCATCGCCGCGCATCGGTGAAGCGCGAGGAGGGGTCCGACTAGACCCAGGACGTCACTAAGGCCCTGCCTCCGTCGGCTGCTGCAGGGGCGAGCGCCCCTTTTGTTATGTTTCCCTTTTTCTTCCTGCATCGAAATGAAACCAGCATGGGCCCGGAGGGGCGTGTATCGAACCATAACTTATTAACCATTATGCTACGCTTGTTGTTTCAGTGCCGTGTTGCTATTTTGCGCAAAGATAACTTAGCCTGGTGCGTTCGGGGCGCCCTCCTCCTCACGAGGCGTTTATTTCCTTGTGTCCATATTGACCGAGTGGTCTGCGATTGCTCAGGAACTGCAAGAAATTCGTTAGGAAGTTTGCTAGGAGATTTGTCGTTCACCCAAGTCTTGACCTGGCGCTTTGTATCACGGTACCCGAGGGGCGCGGACCAGGAGAGATGCGCCAGCTTTCGGGCTCGAATGAGGGTGGCTCGCAAGAAGGCAGAGAGAAGAAAAATGCTCGCGAGGGCACCTGCCTAGCCCCCTCGCGAGGTATGCGAGAGAGAGAACACGAGTGAACCAGAGTCGGAAAACACGGTAAGAGGCGAGGGAATCAAATCAGCAAGGAACACCAGAAGCAAACTTCGATTAAGGAAAAGCGATCCAACTACGGAAAGCAAATGAAAAGCCGCGTCCGGCACCTAATCTAGTCTTCAAGTCTTCTCACCAGCGCGGAGCTAAGTGCTACCACTAGGTGTGGGAGGGAGCCCCAGGGCTTGAGGCCGGCGCTCCTGAGACTTCGGGGCGTGTACAGCCCCACTCATTATTTCGTGAGAGTGACACGGGCGGCGATTCTTCACAGGCACCGGGCCTTCTTCACAGGCTCTGGGCCTTTCTTCACAGGCTCTGGGCCTTGCTTCATGGGTAGAACTTCCGGAGGTGCTGGATGTTCCAGGCGTTCTGGATGGGTATCCCGTCCTGCGTCTCCAGGCGCACGGCGCCAGGCCTGGAGATGTGGACGACCTTGAACGGGCCCTCCCACATGGGTGAAAGCTTATGCAGCCCTCCCCTGGAGAGGACCCACCTCAGGACGAGGTCACCCGTCTCTAGCGTCCTGGAGCAGATGTTGCGGCAGTGGTATCACTGCAGCACTTGCTGGTACCTTGCCGCTCTCAGTGCAACTTCGCGACGATGTTCCTCCCCCAGCACGAGGTCCATACCCCGCGTGGCGTCCTGCTGCGTTTCATTGAACGCCAGGACCCGTGCGGAGCGATGCTTGACCTCGTGAGGAAAAACCGCTTCAGCTCCGTAGACAAGGAAGAATGGGGTCTCGCCCGTTGGCTTGGTGGCGGTGGTGCGGATGGACCACAACACGGACTGGAGCTCGTTGTGCCAGCCCCTGCCACAGGCCTCGAGCTTCTTCTTGAAGGTCCTGGTCTTGAGGCCCCTCAGGACCTCTGCGTTGGTGCGTTCGACCTGACCATTGCTCCTGGGGTGCGCCACCGAAGCGTAGCAAATCTGCGTTCCAAGGTTAGCACAATAGGTTTTGAAGAGGTTACTGGTGAACTGCGAACCGTTATCTGTGATGATGCGGCTGGGGACCCCGAAGCGGCTCACGAGGCCCTTGATGAATTTGACAGCAGAGCCAGCTGGGATGGTATGGATGGCTTCCACTTCCGCCCACTTGGTGAACTTGTCGATGGCGATGTAGAGGTAGCGGTAGCCCCCCGGCGCTCGGGGGAACGGGCCCAAGATGTCCAGCCCCCAGACCGCGAACGGCCACTTGAGAGGAATGGTCTGGAGGCCCTGAGCCGGCTGATGAATTTGCTTGGCATGGAACTGGCAGGCTTCGCAGGACTTCACCAGCTCAGCTGCGTCGTTGAGCGCAGTGGGCCAGTAGAACCCACTGCGAAATACTTTGCCGACGAGGGTCCGTGATGACGAGTGGTGCCTGCAGTCCCCAGCGTGTATGTCAGTTAGCAAATCCTTTCCTTGGTCGCTGGAAATGCAACGTCGCGAAACATCGTTTGGCCGCTTCCTGTACAACTCACCATCCTGGATGCAGTATGCCGTGGCTTGCCGAACCACATGCTCTACATCCTCCTCCTTCTCTGGTAGCGCCCCTTGTATCAGATATTCCTTGAATTCCTTGGTCCAGCACGCCTCCTGAGGTTCGAGCGCCAAGAGCAAGCGAGCTCCTGAGGTCGGGCCACAGGCCGGGGCTCCTGTGGAGGGAGGCTGCGGGAGCTCCTCCCAAGGCTGAGCTGTGCTTGAAAGTGGTGGTGTCGCCGATGGCTTGAAGAGCCGTTCCTCAAAGACACCGGGCTCTTGTGGCTGCCGCTTGGATGCTCTCCTGGCGATGTCGTCGGCTTCCTTGTTGGTGCCCCGGGGCATGTGCTGCAGCTCCAGGCCCAAGAACTGCTTCTCCATCTTGCGCACCTCCGTGAGGTATGCCTCCATATGCTCGTCCTTCGGCTCGTATACCTTGTTGGAGAAGTTGACGAGGAGCTGCGAGTCGCCTCTAACAGTAAGGCGCTTCACCCCCAGAGCCGCCGCGGCCTTCAGGCCAGCTATGAGGCCATCGTATTCCGCAATGTTGTTGGAGACCTTCTCGCCCTACTGGAAGCAGAGCTGCACGGCGTAATAGAGCTTATCCTGAGTGGGCAAGATGAGTACTGCTCCAGCCCCTGCGCCCTGGTGCACGAAGGCGCCATCGAAGTACATGACCCAACCGTCTGGTGCCTCACTTCCTGGCGTGGTGGACCGGTCTTCTCCTACTTCAAGTCTCGGGACGTCCGTCCATTCCGCCACAAAATCAGCGAGCGCGGCTCCTTTGATGACTCTGGTAGTGCTGAACTCTAACTGGAATGCTTGTAGCTCGATGTTCCACTCGGCGACCCTTCCAGCAGAATTGGGGCTCCTGAGCACCCTCTCCAACGGGTAGGCCGAGACGACCTTGATGGGGTGGCCCTGGAAGTAGTGCCGCAGCTTGCGCAAGGCCACCAAGAGTGCGAGCAGGAGCTTCTGAGGCATGGGATATCGTGCCCTTGCGTCCCGCAACACCGTGCTGACAAAATACACCGGGTGCTCGACAAGGGCTGGCGCGTTGGTGAGGCTTGTGTCTTGTGGGGGCCCGGACGTCTCTTGAGGTGGTGGAACTCCTGGTGCCCAATCGCTTGCGGGGGTCTCTGTGACGTTGTCCTGCCGAGCTTGGTCTTCTGTTGACGCCACTGCGGCTCCCACGGCGCCTTCCTGATCTCGCATCATTTCAGCTGTAGCTTGGCGCAGCGTGCCCTTGGCTTGGTGCTCCTCCCGAACCGCCACCAGCGCTGCGCTGGCAGAGTACGGGGTAGCGGCCAGGTAGAGCACCAGGGGCTCGAGAGGCCGTGGCGCCACCATCACCGGTGGGCTAGTTAGGTATCTCTTGAGGTCTTGGAAGGCTTGGTCGGCCTCCGGGGTCCACTCAAACGGGCCTTTCTTCTTCATCAGCTTGAAGAAGGGCAAGGCGCGGTCTCCTAGCTTGGAGATGAAGCGTCCCAACGCAGTCACCCGACCGGCCAGCTTCTGCATTCCTCTGAGGGTCTGCGGTGGGCTCATGTCCTCAATGGCTTTGATCTTCTCCGGGTTCGCCTCGATCCCCCTGTGGGACACGAGGAATCCCAGCAACTTGCCGGAAGGGACACCGAACACACACTTCTCCGGGTTAAGCCGCAAGTTCACTTAGTGCAGGCTCGCGAAGGTCTCCTCCAGGTCTTGAATCAAGGTCCTTGCCTCTCGAGACTTCACCACAATGTCGTTGACGTAGGCCTTTGTGTTTCTCCCGAGCTGCCGCCCCAAGGCGATGTGCATCAGTCGCTGAAAGGTTGCGCCCGCGTTGCGCAATCCAAAGGGCATGCAGGTGTAGCAGTACACCCCACACGGGGTCAGGAAGGCTATCTTCTCCACATCTTCTATCGCCATCTTGATCTGGTGATATCCCGAGAACGCATCCAGGAAGCACAGCAGGTCGCACTCGGCGGTGGAGTCGATGATCTAATCGATGCGTGGGAGCGAGAACGGATCTTGGGGGCAGGCTTTGTTAAGGTTGGTGAAGTCGACGCACATCCGTTCCTTTCCACCTTTCTTCGGCACTACGACGGGGTTCGCCAGCAATTTGGGATACCGAACCTCGCGAATGGCACCCGCCGCCTCCAGCTTGCGGGTCTCTTGGACGATGAAGGCCTGCTTCTCAGTGGAATGCCGTCTCGCCCGCTGCTTCACGGGGCGTACATTTGGGCATACCCTCAAATGATGCTGAATCACCTCTCTCGGGACTCCTACCAGCTGATTGGGCTCCCACGCGAATATATTCTTGTTTGCGCGCAAGAACTTCACCAACGCTTCCTCTTGACCTTGGTTGAGGCTGGCACCTATGGTAAAGGTGGCTCCTCAGGCCCCGCCCTTGTTGACTGGCACATGCTTGGTTTCCGCCTTGTCTTGTGTGAACAACTGCTTCTTCTTGGTCGGTACGGCTCCCTTGGGTTCGGAGGTGCCCGCGTCGACAGGCTGTGCCGCCGCGGCGGTTTTGAGGGCGAGCTTGAGCGCCGCTAGGGCCTCCTTGGCGTCCCCTTTGATAGTGAGGATGCCCTTTCTCCCAGGCATCTTCATGAGGTTGTAGGCCGGATGAGTCCCTGCCATGAACTGGGCCAGAGCCGGGTACCCGAGAATGGCGTTGTACGAGAGGACGATGCAGGCGATGTCGAAGTCGACCAGCTCGGTGCGGTAGTTGTGGCGCGTGCCGAAGGTGACGGGAAGGCAGATCTGTCCCAGGGAGTGGGCAGTGCCACCACCAACTCCTGAAAAAGGCTTGCTAAGGCTGAGCCGCTCGAGCTGCACGTGAAGAAGGCTGAAGGCCTCCACGGAGAGCAAGTTGTGGCCGGCACCACCGTTGATGAGGGTCTTGGTAACAACCACGTTGCAGATGCTGGGCGTGCAGAGCATTGGGAGCATGCTCGAGCCGGCGGTGGAGTCGGGGTGGTCCTCTGAGACGAAGGTGAGGTCGGCCTCCGGCGCAGCCCAACCCGGCGGAGCCCCCAGGCGCTTGGAAGCGGCACCAATCTGGCGGAGAAACGGCTTGACGTGGCGATCTAAAGGCGGTGCTTGAGAGCCGCCCAGCAGGGCCGCGACTGCGTGGTGCGCCGGTACCGCATAGCGAGCAGTGAACAGGTCGCGGAGTTCCCCCAAGGATGCCACCGTGGATCCAGGGAGGTTGAGCAGCCAGGCGCGTGGCTCGCCAGCGAGGGCCATGGGGAGCCAGTTGGCCATGACCTTGTCGTCGCCCCCGACCTCGAGGACGGCCTCCTCGTATGCCAACAGGAAAGCTGACGGGTCTGCCGCGCCATCGTAGCGCGGCGGCATCTCCGATTTGAACTTGGTTGGCCACCACACCCGCCGCAGGGCGGGGGCCAGGGCTCGGAGCCCCCTGGCCCCGTTGTCGATGCTGGCCGTCGGAGGCGATGACGGGGCGCCTGCCATGCGGGCGGAGCACAGATCGACGGAAGGGAAGCTTCGGCGCACCCCTACCTGGCGCGCCAAATGTCGGATCTCGGGTTCCGGCAAAACCCTTAAGGTTCTAACTCTGGGGTGCGCGCGAAGTTCTTTCCCTCCTACCTATCCACGCCCTAGCTTGCTAAGATCTCACAGACGAACTCGACGAACTCGCAACACAAGGGACACAAGATTTATACTGGTTCGGGCCACCGTTGTGGTGTAACACCCTACTCCAGTGTGGTGGTGGTGGATTGCCTCTTGGGCTGATGAGGAACAGTACAAGGGGGAGAACAACCTCTCGAGGTTGGGGTGTTCTTGTGTTCAGTGTGGCTAAGGGTTGGCTCTCGATCAGATGAGATCAAGCCCCTTCCTTTGGTGGTGGCTAGTCCTATTTATAGGGGCCCTGATCCTCTTCCCAAATATTGAGCGGGAAGGGAGCCAACAACGGCGGTGAATTTGAAAGGGGACAGCTAGTACAAGCTATCCTGACAAAAGCGGTCTTCGCCTGCGAAAGGCTCTGGCGATGATGCCGTCTTGGGCTCCACAGTGACCTCCGTCCTGCTGGCCTGCTGGTCTTGGTCTCGTTGCACTGATATGGAAACCTTTGCCTGATGCCTCGGTACTCCGCGCCTGCGCTTGCCTTCTTGGCACCAAAGAGGAAACAAGGACGTTGCGTGCGCTGGCGCCCGCCTGGCACCCGTCTGATACTGATCGTCATGGCTCATGTCACAAGAGCCTCGTGAGGTTTGCCCGGCCTTGATATCTCCGCTCCTCGCGAGCCTGCCTGGAGAGGCCGCTCCTAAGGAGGTCCTGTGTCGCCCGCCTCGCGAGGCTTGGCCCCTCGCGAGGGTCTTGTATGCCTTGTTGATGAAGATGGGTCGTACAGGCCTGCTCGCATAGCCACGCTGTGGCACCCCGATCCGCATGGAGCAGGGGGCCTTTGCACGTCAGCCCAAGATAACACCTGACGCACGACAGGTCCATAATACAACATTCCAGGTACAAAAATATTCATCAAATACATGTATATGAGATTACATCATTGATGAATACAATTATCTGGCATAGCCCTAAGGCTATTAAATGACAACGGAAGTCTGATAAAAATGGCGGCGGAAGTCTTGGTTTGGCAGCATAACAACTCTGGCTGGGCTCCACAACTCACAGGACTGGCAAGATTACGGCCTAGCACGACGGATCAAGCGAGCAATACGGGTACAACCTACAAAACTGGCATGACACGCGAGGTTAGTACATTGAATGTACTTGCAAGACAACCAAACACATAGCATCCAAACAAGCTGCAGACAAAGCAAGAACCGAGCGTATGCAACAACCTATCTCATATCCATTACTAAACATGGCATGATAAAAATCAACTAAGCATGAACAAAATCATAGCATCTACTAACATGGCAATAACAAGGCATAATAAAACAAGATTATAACATGGTAATAGCAAAACGTATCATATCATCTCAAACATGGCATAATTTAACATATAAATCAACGCATGGCACGGCATCATGAAACTATGCTGAAAATAAACTACCGATTATATCCAATGCAGACATATCATGTTAACTATATACAATCATCTTCTGTTCTGCCTTAGGTTTTTAAATGCAACATATTACTCATGCAATGCAACCAAACTCGTACACCGAGTCCCTCAGACTCTCTTACCAACGGGTTGCCTCACAACCGAACGGTGATCTTTCCGACGATCACAACCATGACCAACACTTGGTCTCCAACACTTATCGAGACCTCGTCACGTGATCATATCAAAACATCGTCGTGACTTCTCACGACTATCTCATAGTTCAAGTCACCATATTCTTGTTATCACATCTTTATTTATCAACTTAATTATTTCAGGTTTATCCTCCATTTCGACCAAGACCTGATAGTGGGACCTACTACGAACTGTTGCTATCCATAGACTTTATACACTCTGCAGAGGTAGCACACTGTACCCACACCACGGAACCCATGGCCTCGTCATCCCATTCGGGTGGACCAACGACATTCCGACGAAACCAACCTACTGCCATGACGCTCTCCCGGCCACTCCGACCCAATCCCCAACGGGCTGTTCCTGGGTGGCCCTGTGTCTACCAAAGACACCCCGACCACCGTCGTGGTCAACTCCCACTCGGGGACTGGTACCAAAAATCTCAAAAACGAGCACACAAGGTTATGTCCACTTACCTGATCAGGGTAAGGACGCCCATAACCTTCCCTAGTGGGAGGCACCGGTGAGAGGTCATGACAATAACTCGCATTAAGGCCTTCCCACAAAGGCAAATGTGGCTGCACTGAAAAAGTTCGATTTGGTGGCACTATGACTCGATCCCATCGATGACGGAGGAGGTTTGTTATTATTAAGTCATTTTAATTCCTTCTCCATCATCATGAGCATATTAAACATGAGTGCAACAATGAGCATGCAGCGTACGAATGCATGGACAAAATATCGAACTTCTCAAGTACACAACTATCGAATACAGAGCATGACAATATCAAGTACTAGCATATCACGGAGCATTTCAATCATCATAACATCTTATAACGATGACATGCAAATAACGTAGAGTAGTGACATGGCATTATCAATAACAACATTCTAATTAGCATGGCAGACGATATCTTGAAAACACAAGCATGCAAGACAGGCATAAAGAAATAACTGCAGACGAAAATGATATGAAACAACTTCAACTACAGACACACAAGGTGCAAGCAAAGTCAACATGCAAGTTCGGGGCTCATGACAATAGGTTGGGTTGCCTGGGGGTCGACAAATACTCCGGAAAGAAGTGCGAAATGATCGCGAAAAGATTTGCCGGAAACAGTTCCTTCTCGGAGGGGGCTGTTTACGGGCAAGGGCAAAAAGGTCATTTTCACTGTGTGAAAATATTATGAAAATGACATCAATGGAACGGGCTCGACGAAACGAAGACGTGGGCTTTGGATTCACCTCATTTGGAGTTGTGGGTAAAAAGATATGACCGTTTAACTATCAGGGACCAATCTGTAAAGAAAATCATTACAAACGGGGCCCTAGGAGAAAAACAGATCACGTCTTTCTCAGAAATACGCTTTCCAGAAAGGAAAGCGCATTCTAACCCGAAGAAGAGGAAGAATACGCATTCGGCTTAGGGAAAGCACACACTCCGGAATACGCCTTCGGGGTTCCGAAAACGGAAAACGGCCCGAGGCGCCGCCACTTAACTGACGTGGCGAAGCGGGGTCAACGCAGGGTCACTGACGAGGGGGACCCACGAGGGGGTGGGGCCTGCCTGGCTGTCTTCTTCCTCCTCCCGCTCGGGATCGAGCGAGGCCGAGGGAGGCGCCAGCCTCGACGGCGCTTGCCGGCGCGTCCGGCCACGCCAGGCGACGGGCGGCCTACCCACGGGTTCAGGAGGAGGAGGTGCACCCCGGGGTAGTCTCCGTCGCCGGCAACAAGCACTGGAGAGGGAGCCACCCGGCCCGCGGCGGAGAGGGGCTTCGGCCTCCGGTGGACACGGGGCTCCGGTGGAGGAAACGGAAGGGCGGCGAGCTAGGGAGGGTCGCCGGGATGTGGCGCATCCATCCATGATGCGCACAGGGCTCGGGGAAGCTCGGGTTTGGTATAGGGCGGCGGAGCAGAGTGGCGGGCTCGCCGGAAATCCGAGCGCTCCGGTGAGGGATTCGGTCGGGCTCGGGCACTGGAGTGCTCTGGAGGGAGGGGGAGGGGTTTGAGAGAGCTGGCTTGCTCGGGGAGGGTTGCGGACGGCCTATATATAGCCGAGGCGGGGAGCACCGATCCTGTCACCGCCGAGCGAGTCCGGCCACGGCTCTGCCGGCCACAGCAGTCACGGGGGCGCACGAGAAGGTCACAAGGAGGGTGAGGACGAGCGCCAGCGACTCATGGAATCGAGCAACGCTCGCGGACGAACGGAGGAAGAGGACACCGGGGAGGATGGCGACGATGCACAGGAGCGCACTATTCCGGTCGTTGGCACGGCTCGCCGGAGAAGAAAACGAAGGGGGCCAGAGGTCCAGAGGGAAGAGGACGGCGAGGGGGAACTGTTGGGCGTTAATGGCGAGGCCTGAGACGGTCGGAGCAGCGCTGCCGATGACAACAGTGGCTAGACCACCGTTTTGGCTGGTTGCCCTCGTAGTCACCACTGGCATGGCGCGCTCTGGGATTTTTACTGATGTAAATTCATGTCCACCGCGTAGTCCTTCCAGCGTGGAGTGTTACCATGGTGAAAGATCGGGCAGAGACAAATGGAGATGAGTGAAACAAGCTCCACAAGTTTGCTGTTGCAAACTTGGCAACATCCTAGAGATTAAACCAGAGAGGGTAAATGGTAAACTTGATGTCCGGGAGGCTTGGGGTAGAAAGGACTACGGTCCTGGGAGTTTTGAGGTAAAATGGACAACTATTTACCATAGTTGCTGTACAACCACCAAAACTGACCCAGAAACTTAATCATGATGAAACACTCACTAGGAGTGATGGATTGGGCTATAACTTGGCAAAGCCTGATGATTTGAACATACCATGATTCTGTAAAAAGTTCATACCAAATGGACTCACCAAAACGGTACTTCCTTCACAGCTATCATTTCTGTCCAAAAACTTCAGAAAAATCCTCAGGGCAATTGGTCAAGTCAAATGAGCCACAATCTTGTGGAGATAGGTTATATGAGTAGGAGAAGGCCTGGAAAAATTATCAGCCATAATGGAGCAAGATAAAATACACTTGCTTTACAAACTGAAAATTTGGACAGAAAACAAGAATTGCTCCTGTGCTCACATAGTTCAATGAAATGAACTGAATTTGGGTGGAGGATAATGATTTGAGATACTTGAGAGGATGGAAAAGTTTCATCCCATTTGGAAACACTATGAAGGTACTTCCTTCACAAACTTGTGTTCTGGTCAGAAACTTTGAAAAATTGCACAGGGAGCTAGGGTGAATGTATTGAGCTCATCTTTAGCATCCATGGGTTATTTAACAATGTTAAACACCCTGCCAAATTGCAGCTCAATTGGACTTAGCAATAAAGCACTTCCTTTGCAAAATTTCAGAGAAGGCAGAAACTTGCATTGGATCATGTGCCAAATTTTGAACTGTGGAATCATGATATTAGGATGGAACTAGTGATTATATAGCAAGGAAAAGCTCCACAATTTATGTGGGAATTGTCTCTGCTATAAAAATAGTAGTTCCTTTGGAAATTGGCAGAAATGCAATATTGGCATTAAATAGGAAAAGGCAATTTTCCTTATTTAATTATGGCCAATATACTTGCCAGAGCTTGGATTAGGCATAAGCATCAACTCCACCAATTCTCATGAATTTAGGAGATGGCTAGATATGCCTTTGGATTTTATTCCTCAGAAAGGCAAGAAAAGGAATAAATCATAATTCAAAAATATTGCATTGGACTTAGCAATATTTTTGCATATCCAAGGTTAAGAAAGATAGGATGATCTCTGGGATCAATTGGGAGGATCAACAGAACAAGGAAAATGGTGGCTCCTTTGTAATCACAAGGGCATATCCAAATTCCAAAAATTTGGAATTAGGGTTTAAGAGGAATTGAGCTGATGCAAATAAGGTCTTGCCCACTGAAAAATACATGAGCAAGGTTTTGAAAGGTTGGAAATGACAAAAACTTCTCAGAGTCATCCAGCAAACTCAGGAGAAAACTTTGAAAATGAGTGCCAGGAGAGAATAACAGCACAAAAATTGATAACCCAATTTTGGGGCTGTTACAAATCTTCCCCCCTTAAAAAGAATCTCGTCCTCGAGATTCCTAGGGTTACAGCACAAATGAAAGAATAACCACTCCGGGGAAAAACCTCGGGGTTAATTTTTAACCCTTTCGTTAAATTTCAAACGAGTTGGGGGCACCGATAATTGGTACACTTGGGAAGGGGTATGGCAAACCTGGATATATCCACGGCTAGGGGCATTCGAGATCAAACTCCCGAAAAAATACTGGATGCACCCAATGAACAGTGGTTACACCTGCTGACAGGCGGGTCCAGGGCTTTTATGAAGAAGACTATTGAATTCCGGTGGGATCTTTTGGAAAGAATTAAACGCAACTGTGAAGATTGGGAACTCGATGAAGGTAAAGAGTCAAGTATTAAGCTTAAGTTTGATTGTGTTAAATCTTTTATGAATACCGATGCCTTTCAAAAGTTTAGCACTAAATATGGACTTGACTCTGAGATAGTAGCCTCCTTTTGTGAATCTTTTGCTACTCATGTTGATCTCCCTAAGGAGAAGTGGTTTAAATATCACCCACCTATTAAAGAAGAAATTAAAGAACTAGTAAGAGCTAAAGATGAAACTATTATTTATAATGTTGATCCAGTTGTTCCTACTACTTATATTGAAAACCCACCTTTCCCTGTTAGGATGAAGGAACATGCTAAAGTTTCAGCTGTGGTAAACAAAAGTTATATAAGAACACCTAAACCAGCTGAACAAATTAAGGTTGAACCTAGTGTTGTTATGGTTAAGGATCTCCTGGTTGAAAATATAGATGGGCTTGTTATTTAGTTCTGTGATGAAGCTGCTAGAATTGACAAACCCGATAAAAAGGATAAACATAGACCTATTGTTGGCATGCCTATTGTCTCAGTTAAAATAGGACATCACTGTTATCATGGTTTATGTGACATAGGTGCTAGCGTGAGTGTTATTCCTTTTACCTTATATCAAGAAATTATGAATGATATAGCACCCGCTGAAATAGAAGGCATAGATGTCACTATTAAACTTGCTAATAGAGACACCATCACACCTCTTGGGATTGTTAGAGATGTTGAAGTCTTATGTGGGAAAATAAAGTATCCTACTGATTTTCTTGTTCTTGGTTCCCCACAAGATGACTTTTGTCCCATTATCGTTGGCAGACCTTTCTTGAACACCGTTAATGGTAAAATAGATTGTGAGAAACAAACTATCGGTGTTAGCTTTGGCGATGAGTCTCATGAGTTTAATTTTTCCAAGTTTAGTAGAAAGTATCATAAAAAAGAATAGCCTAGTAAGGATGAAATAATTGGTCTTGCTTCTATTGTTGTACCTCCTACTGATCCTTGAGAACAATATTTGCTAGACCATGAAAATGATTTACATATGCATGAAAGAAATGAAATAGATAAGATTTTCTTTGAACAACGTCCTCTGCTTAAACACATTTTTGCTTCCTTGATGGATATTCTGTTTTTCAACAAATACTTGTTTCTCAACCTGATCAAGAAAAGACCACTTTTACTTGTCCTTTTGGAACTTATGCTTATAGACGTATGCCTTTTGGTTTATGCAATGCACCTGCTACCTTTCAAAGATGTATGACTGCTATATTCTCTGACTTTTGTGAAAATATTGTTGAGGTTTTCATGGATGACTTTTCTGTTTATGGGAAGTATTTTGATGATTGTTTAAGCAATCTTGATCGAGTTTTGTAGAGATGTGAGCAAACAAATCTTGTCTTGAATTGGGAGAAGTGCCACTTTATGGTTAACGAAGGTATCATTTTGGGTCATAAAATTTCTGAAAGAGGTATTGAGATGGACAAAGCTAAGGTTGATGCAATTGAGAAAATTCCATGTCCTAAAGGTATCAAAGGTATTCATAGTTTTCTTGGTCATGCTGGTTTCTATAGGAGATTTATCAAAGACTTTTCTAAAATTTCTAGGCCTCTTATGAGTCTTTTGCAAAAGGACATTCCTTTTGTTTTTTGGTGATGATTGTTTAGAAGCCTTCGAAACACTCAAGAAAGCCTTAATTTCTGCACCTATTGTTCAACCACCTGATTGGAACTTGCCTTTTGAAATTATGTGTGATGCTAGTGATTATGCTGTTGGTTCTGTTCTAGGACAAAGAGTTGATAGGAAATTAAATGTTATTCATTATGCTAGTAAAACTCTAGACAGTGCTCAACGAAATTATGCTACTACTGAAAAAGAATTCTTAGCAGTGGTGTTTACTTGTGATAAATTTAGATCTTACATTGTTGACTCTAAAGTTATTGTCCACACCGATCACGCTGCTATAAAATATCTTATGAAAAATAAAGATGCTAAACCTAGGCTTATTCGATGGGTTCTCTTGCTACAAGAATTTGATTTGCATATCACTGATAGAAAAGGAGCGGAGAACCCCACAGCTGATAACTTGTCTAGGCTTGAAAATGTTCTTGATGGCCCACTACCTATTGATGATAGCTTTCCTGATGAGCAGTTAGCTGCAATAAATATCTCTCATAACACTCCTCGGTATGCTGACTATGCTAATTACATTGTTGCTAAATATTTACCACCTAGTTTCACATACCAACAAAAGAAAAAAATTCTTCTATGATTTAGGACATTACTTTTGGGATGACCCACATCTTTATAAAGGTGTGGATGGTATTATTAGACATTGTGTACCTGAGCATGAAGAGGGACAAATTCTATAGAAATGTCACTCCGGAGCTTATGGAGGACATCAAGCGGGAGACAGAACTGCTCACAAGGTATTGCAGTCTGGGTTATATTGGCCTACTATCTTCAAGGATGCTCGTAAGTTTGTCTTATCTTGTGCTGAATGTCAAAGAATAGGTAATATCGATAAGCGTCAAGAAATGCCTATGAATTATTCACTTGCTGTTGAACCATATGATGTTTGGGGATTTGATTACATGGGACCTTTTCCTTCCTCTAATGGGTATACACATATTTTGGTTGATGTTGATTATGTTACTAAGTGGGTAGAAGCTATTCCAACTAGTAGTGCTGATCACAACACCTCTATTAAAATGCTTAAAGAAGTTATTTTCCCAAGGTTTGGAGTCCCTAGGTATTTAATGACTGATGGTAGTTCACACATTATTCATGGTGCTTTCCGTAAAATGCTTGCCAAGTATGATGTTAACCATAGAATTGCATCACCCTATCATCCTCAGTCTAGTGGTCAAGTTGAACTTAGCAATAGAGAAATAAAATTAATTTTGCAAAAGACTGTCAATAGGTCCAGGAAGAATTGATATAAGAAATTAGATGATGCACATTGGGCTTATAGAACAACATATAAAAATCCTATGGTATGTCTCCTTATAAAATGGTTTATGGAAAAGCTTGTCATTTGCCTCTTGAGTTAGAACATAAAGCTTATTGGGCAATTAAAGAACTCAACTATGATTTCAAACTTGCTGGTGAGAAGAGGTTATTTGATATTAGATCATTAGATGAATGGAGAACCCAAGCTTATGAAAATGCCAAACTATTTAAAGAAAAAGTTAAAAGATGGCATGACAAAAGAATCCAAAAGCGTGAGTTCAAAGTTGGAGAACATGTTCTTTTGTACAACTCTTGTTTCAGATTCTTTGTAGGAAAACTCCTCTCCAAATGGGAAGGACCCTATGTTATCGAGGAGGTTTATCGATGTGGAGCTATCAAAATAAATAATGCCGAAGGCACCAACCTGAAGGTTGTTAATGGGCAACGAATAAAACATTATATCTCAGGTACACCCATTAATGTTGAAACCAATATTATCCAAACTATGACACCGGAAGAACACATAAAAGAAACCTTCCGGAACACACCAGAGATGTGAAGAAGAGGAGGTACGTGATACGGTAAGTAAACGGACTCCGAAAAATCTGCAAAAATATTTTCGGTCCGTTTTGGAATATAAAAAAAAGGAAAATAAGAAACTACGAGGAAGGTGACCCTGGTGGGCACAAGACACGAGGGCGTGCCTGGCTTGCCAGGAGCGCCCAGGTGGGTTGTGCTCACCTCGAGTACCTTCCGGAATCCGTTTTTCTCCCGTTTGCTTGTTTCCCAAGATTAAAAATCTTTATATACCCCCCGAACCTATTGATCACCGTATCGCGGAGACATCTCCTGTTTTCTTTTCTTGCTGTTTTCTGTCAGATCTGTCAGGCCAGGTACCATGGATTTTCCCTTCTCCAACCATGAAGAAGGTGATGCTTGGTTTCCATAGGGGGAGCTAAGGGGAGAGGGAGTTGAGGAGGTTGCCATGGAGGAAGATGAAGGAAACTCTCTTGGAGTTCACCCTCTGCCTTCCGAAAGGGGCACACTGGCTGGAATCTCCACTTCTCCTAATCCTCATCAAGCCACGAGATCATCAAACAATCAAGAGAGCCCCGAAGTGCATGAAGGACTCCCACGAAGGAGGCCTTTACACAGATTACATCGTAACAATTTTCACAATTTGGTTCACAATTATGGGTTCGAGAATACTCCTCATGTGCACATATCATCCAATTGGGGCATATCTTGTCCAAGAGAAAGTGATGCAGGAACAAGTTCTTGGGGGCCGGAGAAGAAACATATTATGGATGAAGTGGAGAATAACACTGAGTTGCTTCATAAAGCCCTTCGTGAGATTCAAGGCTTGAAGGAGGCACTCATGGATATATTGGGAGTTATCTCACCATCACCTCCTTCTTCATCACCAAAATAAAATTGAGTATCGGGTATGGGCACTCCCCTTGGCTTGAGCCAAGCTTGGGGGAGGTGCCCCGGTATCGTATCACCTCCACTATCTTTTGCCATTACTTATCTTAGTTCGATCCATAGTTATCTTTTGCTTTAGATGAATAAACGTTTAGTTCGATCCTTTCTTTTCGAGAGTTTGCTTAGTGATCTATCCTTGTAATCATGTGCGAGATATATAATAAAGTTTAGTTTGAGTTTTGCTTTCTTTACTTTCGTGTTTCAATAAAAAGAAAGGAAATAAATGAAAAAGATCATATTCTAATCTTATAGTAGGTAATGACATCACATAAGGAAAAGTATAAGTAGAATATTTTGTTGGAGATTGACAAACATAGCATTGGTTAAAGAATTAATAAGGGAAGAGAAGATTCACATGCAAATACACTATCCTGGAAATCTTTTGTGATTGTGAGCCCCCATCAAAATATTATATGTCAAAATTGTTGACGTTGGACAAGGAAGACAACGTAATGATTTATGTTTGTTCATATTCACATAGAAGTTATATTGTCATAGATCCTTCAACATGTGGTGCTTGCCCCCCATCTTTGCTAGCCAAAAATTCGGCACCAAGTAGAGATACAACTTGTGCAACCGAAAACCCTTAACCCAAATCTTATTTTCAAGAGTCCACCATACCTACATAAGGATTGAGTAAGATCCTTCAAGTAAGTTGTCATCGGTGCAATAAGGCAATAAAAATTGCTTCTAAAAATGTTAGATCATTTAGTGTAAGAGAAAATTGAGCATTGTACGAACTTGTGATAGCAAAGAATAAAAGCGATAGGCTGCATAATAAAGGTTGCTATCATAAGGGGCAATATAACGTGACGTTCTTTTGCACTAAGGGTTTGAGCATACAAACAAAAAGCACAGGGCAACCTCTGCTTCCCTCTGCGAAGGGCCTATCTTTTACTTTTATGTATTTACTTTCATGCAAGAGTCAAAGTTTTTCTCTCTATTCCTTTTTATTTTTCTCTTTTGGCAAGCATCATGTGGTGAGGAAAGATCTAGGCACATATATCCAGTTGGATATGGGTAGCATGAGTTATTATTGTTAACATCACCCTTGAGGTGAATACGTTGGGAGGCGAAATTATAAGCCCCTATCTTTCTAGGTGTCCGGTTGAAACATGTTGCTCATGTGTATGCGGTGAGTGTTAGCAATCATAGAAGACTATATGATGGTTGAGTATGTGGACTTGCCTAAAGGCTCCGATACATGACCCTTCCTGGAAAGATGACGAATTGTAGTTGCAAAGTTGATTGAGAACATAGTTTGTTGGTTTCCAATAGATTTTATGCTTTATACTTCGATGTTGTGATGAATTGTTACTTATTCATGAGAAGTCTATGATAAAAGTTTTACGTTTAAGTTTATTGCTATCATAATAATTTACATGATGCTTCTATGTCCGTATTTTGTTTTTATCGACACCTCTCTCTCTCTCTAAGCATGTGGACATGTTTTTTTTACTATAAACAGTAGGGTAAGACCCCACTGCAATTTTTATACATTAATAGAGCAAAGTAACAAGTAGTCTGAAAAGGCTTGAGGTAAGCCTTAAGAAGAACAAGAAACAAGAAACTAGAAGAAAATAAAAGAAAGAAAAAACAAAAAGCCTACTAGCCTACAAACAGAGAAATTACAGAAGGCCTTCAAGCCAAACAGAAAATTGCCTCTCATGCTTCTTCCTCATCCTAAACTTTAAAAGCTTTAGCTCCTCCAGGAATATGAACTTCCAGCCTTGAAATGAAGGGGCAATGTTTTCGAAAATCTTATTATTTTCTGTTATCCAGATGGCCCACGCTCCAAGAATGATGATCTCCATGTAAAATGGGTACCTTAGTTTGTCTTTAAGGTCTTGAAACGCTTCTAACACAGACAGGTTTGGTGTTCTTGTTGGACATATGAAGTCCCAGCATTGTTGAACAAATTGGCAACCCCAAAAAAGATGATGCAGTGTTTCTTCTTGTTGACAGCCTCCAACACAATTTTTTTTCTTCTAAGTAAATTTCTTGTGTTGACTCGATCATGGAGAAGTTGCCAGAAGAAAACTTTATGCTTTGGCTGATAGGAACTCTGCCAGATCCAGTTGAAATGTGGAGGGGTCTGCTTGTGTCCAATTAAAACTTTATATGCTTTGATGGATGAATAGTGTTCAGTCCCCCAAATGTAACTCCATGTGTCCAATGTGTCTAAGTATTCAGAATGTCTCATGGAAATGCAAATATCTTCCATTTGTAAGAATTCCTCATATGCTTCTGTTGTCAAAGGGAGATAGAAGAGATCCTGCAAGTATTCAGTTTGCAACACTTGTTGAATATTCAGTTGAGGATTTCTGACAAAAGAGAATAAGTGGGGGAATTGGTGTTTAAGTATTGTTTGGTTCCATAGATCATCCCAAAAGAATGCACTGACACCATCTCCCACATTGCATCTAGCAATAGCTTTGTACTGATCAATGAGAGCTAAGTTGGACTTCCACCAGAATGATCCTACCATGTTGCCCCCTGGTAATTTTCCATCACTATAGTATGTTTCCCCAATCAGATTGACCCAAGGAATGTCATGTATGTTGAAGAATTTGTGGAGGTTCTTCATGAGCAGGGTTTTGTTGTGTGTAAAGATATCTAGTACTCCTAATCCTCCCTGTTCCTTGGGTCTACACACAGTGTGCCAGGCCACCAATGCAGGTCTTCTGTCCTCCATATCAGGGCCTCTCCAAAGACAGTACCTCAAATACTTGATGATCTGTTTCTTTATTGTAATAGGTATGTCCAGACAACACATGAAGAAAACTGATAATGATGTCATCACTGACTTGACCAGTAGTAATTTTCCAGCTTGGGTCATGAAGATAGAAATAACAGCCAATCTTTTGGCAATCCTGTTAACAAGGGGGAGGCATTGCTCAATAGTTGGTTTGTATATTCCCAAGGGAAGACCAAGGTAAGTAAAAGGGAAGTGTCCTCTAGCACACTGCAAGGTGTTTGTAAAAATTTCTACCCTGTCTTCAGCAATGTTCAAAGGTACCATGATTGACTTCCCATAATTCACTTTGAGCCCAGTTGCTGTAGAAAAAGTATTGAGAAGAGCCTTTAAACAGAACAACTGCCTAGAATCAGCTTTCATAACCACCAGAGTGTCCTCTACATATTGCACAATTGGGAAGTGAGGGCAAGAGTTGACTTGAAGTGGAGCAGTGATCAGGTTTAACCTCATGGCTTTGTTAAGAATAGATTGCAACAGATCAGCAGCCAGCTCAAATATTAAAGGAGAGTAAGGGTCCCCTTGTCTTACTCCTCTTCTTATGTAAATTCTTTTCCCAGGTACACCATTCAGTAATACAGAAGATGATGCAGTTGTGAACAGAGCTTTCATCCATGAAATCCATTTCTCTCCAAAACCTTTAGCTCTAAAAATATCAATGATTGCTGCATGCTCAATTGTATCAAAAGCCTTCTCAAAATCCAATTTAATTACTAAGATTTCCTCCCTAGACTTATGGCACTGGTGAATGTACTCATATGCCCATCCTAGGCAATCCTGGATCACTCTATCTTTGAGGAAACCATATTGATTAATATGCACCATTTGCAGAATAACTCTTTGTAATCTATTGGCCAGCAATTTTGTAATGATTTTCAGTACTCCATTTAGCAAAGAAATTGGCCTGAAGTCATTTGGGGAAAGTGGCACTTCTTTTTTTTGGCACTAGAGTGATGAAAGAGGAGTTGATGCTCTCTAGATTTACATTCCCAGCATGGAATGCCATTATAAGCTCAAAGACATCAGTCTTAATAATATCCCAACAACTTTTGATAAACTCATTATTGAATCCATCTGGCCCTGGTGATTTATCTGCAGGCAGGTTTTTTACCACATCTTCAATTTCTTCTTGAGAAAAAGGTTTTTCCAGGTCAATGAAGATTTGGGGGTCCACTGTGTTTTCATACAGATCCTTTAGGTCAAAGTGCATGGAGTGTCCATTGGATTGTCCCAATCTATTTTTAAAAGCCTCCCATAGGATTGCAGCCTTTCCATCATGATCTGTTACTTCAACTTAATCCTTGTTCAACAGCATAGCAATCTTATTGTGTCTGTGATTAATAGAGGCTTTAGTATGGAAGAATATTGTGTTCTCATCTCCAAACTTTACTCCTTTAATTTTCCCTCTATGTTTCCAGTAAATCTTCTGATTATTGATCACAGTTAATAATAAATCCTTTAGCATGGTCCTGCAATTATTCTCAAACACTGAAAGTTCCCTGTATTCCTCAATCATGTCCCATAGAAAGATACAGTCATTTAGATCTGCAATTTGCTTCTTATGACACGCAAGGTTTTTAGCCCACAACTTAAGTGCTCTTCTGACATTTTTGAATTTTGCATTGATCTTGTTTGCACAATCTGTATGACCTACTGGAATATTCCAAGCAGCCTCAACCACCTGCTTAAAGGAGCTGTGATTAAGCCAATAATTTTCAAATCTGAACACTTTAGATTTTGGGATATTTGTGCTAATTTTTATCATGCAAGGAAGATGATCAGAAATTGGCTTAGCCATGGGAAGAGCCAAAGAATCTGGGTAGCTAGTCATCCAAGCAGCAGAGGTGAAAAACCAGTCTAACTTCTCCAGGAGGGGGCTGTCTTGCATGTTACTCCAGCTAAACTGCCTGCCTTTTAGAGGGAGTTCAATCAAACCAAGTTCACTTATAGCCTCATTAAACATAAGCATTTCATTAACATCCTCTCCAGGTTTATTTCTGTCCTCTGGTGTTCTAATAAAGTTAAAGTCCCCCATGATAATCCAATCCACATCATTTGGCATTTGTATATTACCAAACCATTGAATGAACTCAATTTTATCCTCATGATTGCAAGGACCATAGATGTTTGTGAGGATCCAAGATTTGGAAGATGTTCTATAAGTGAATTGAATGGATAAGGAAAACTTGTTTTGAAACATTAATTCTCCAGTGAATAGAGCTCCATTCCAAGCAGTGAGTATACCACCAGATGCCCCAATGGAAGGTAAGTATTCAAATTTATTAAATCTCTGTGGACACACTTTATGAATATAGGCTAAATCAAAGTTCTCTCTCTTAGTTTCCTGCAAGCATACAATCCCAGCAGAACTTTCTTCCACTTTTTGCCTAATAGCCAACCATTTATCTAAAGAATTAATACCCCTCACATTCCAGTATAGGATATTCCATGTTCTATTGTTATTCATTAAAGACCGAAATTATGTTCCTTTGATCAGCAGGGCCCACCCCCTGATGATTATCCCAAACAACAATGCTATTGGGATCCACATAAAGAACAGTGCACATGCAGCATGAGGCTACCTTCCAGCATTGCACAGATACAGGTGACCAAGAAAACCAAAACAACCAGTAATGAGATCCAAGAGCTTTCACAGTAGCAGATAAAGTAGTAGTCACTCCCACAGTAAGATACCAGAGTTGACACTTAAGCAAAGTACAGATAATAGTCAAAAGGTGCCACCTAGGGCAAACATCCATTGTGCAGTAATTGCAAGAGTTACAGTTCACTGCATACATATGACAATTATTTCCCAAAAGAGAACAGTGGACCATTCTGCTATTTAACTCAGGCTGTTTTTGTAGACTCATCATCACACAGGCCTTGACTTGACTGCATCTCCTGTGGCCTTGGACACCTTGGCCACCTCCTCCTGCCCCTTCTTCTTAGGTTTCTTGGACATCTTTTCCTATAGTTCATCCTCAGCAACCTTACAGAAAGATTTAGTCCGGTTTTTAACCACTGAATTCTGAATAAGTGGAGGTATAGCATTACATGGCAAACAAGATTTAGCATCACATGATTTTCTTCTATAGCCCTTATTATCCTTTTTAATCCTGTCACTCCTTCTTACCTCAGTTTCCACCATAGGTTCTTTCTCTCTCCTTTTTCTTGAGATAGCCTCTCCAAGTGGAAGGACTTTATTTGGAGACACTTGCTGAAGAGGACTTCCTGCCCCAGTGGAGGAATGAGCAGCAGTACTGATTCCTTCATTTTCCTTGCCCAGTCCAAGGATAAAATCTTTGCAGGTGGGTGCCTGGGAAGCAGTACATCCATTAGGTATATGAAAAAGCAGAGTTTCTTCTTGCTCACAATTAGCAGTCAACAGTTTCCATATATCAGATTTGAGCAAATGCATAGTCCAGCCAAACTTATCAGGTGTCAGCAGCAAATGCATTATGAAGTTAAACCAACTTACTAGAATTTCAATTTTGAAAGTGGGTGCAGCTCCTTGGGTTGCTGGTGCAAAATGTTGTATCCACAAATCTAGCCCTTCTTTAGAAATTAAATGTGAGCCATCAATAACTTGCAAAGCATGATCTTGAGCCAATGTATGTAATTCAAGCATAGAAGGAGATCCTGGCAAAGAGAAGGACCCATAGTTACCTTTAGTATTCACTTCTAATGAGGAACCAATGTGAGGGATTGGGACATCTGCCTTGCCCTTGATATCTGTAATAATAACTTGAGTTGTAGGGCTAGTTACATCAGCAGCAATACTGCCAGCAACAACCAGTGGTTCTGAACTATTTCCAGTAGGTGGGATATCCTGCACAGCCTCAGTTTGCTTATCTATGTCCAAGATGGGAAAATAAGTGCCAGTAACTTCAGTGTCTCTGACAGCAGTGAGCATATCTGTTGTGGGAACTGGCTGCAAATTTTGTTGTGATTCAGCAACCACATTCTGAACCATCACTGCATGCTCCATGACCACATTCTGTGGGTGAAGATGATCTTCATTGAGCTGTGGCACCTGCAAATCCTCCTCTTCCCCCACTGCATTATATGCCATGGCAATGTTAAGAAGCCCTTGACCAATTTGAGGGACTTGGACACCTTGGTTGACCTCTTCACTGGTTGAGTGAGTCAGAGAAAGTAAACCATCAGATAGAGATACAGTTGTGGTAATGCTACTGTTGGGAGCCCCATCTTCTGGCAGAGCTGGAATTACAACTTGAGGCTGCTGTGGTAGAACAGGAACTGGTTGTGGGAAAGCCCAGTGTTCCTCTTGCTCTGCTTGTTCTTCCCAGTCATCCCAGTCTTCATTAGGAGAATGAATATTGTGATTAGGAAGTGGTTGGAAACCTGGGAAATCATTAGCATGTTGGGGCACAGGGTGTGGGTCCACACCATCAGGTGGAATGGGGTCCTCATCGGCAGGCCCACCACCCAGCATTTCTTCAAGAAGAACTTCAACAGAGCAGGTCTAGGATTCCTCCTCAAATTGTTCCCCTTCAGACCACCTTATACTTTTTGGAATGTCACCAAGCTCTGTAACTCTAGCCTTGACCAAGATCTTACCCTTCAGGGCATCCTCTCTCTCCCAACTACTGATCTTGCCACACTTGGATATCGCAGAAGCAATATCTTCTGAATTACAGAAATCAAAAGGGACCCCCACAAATAGCAACCAACAAGTTCTGTTGAAATGAACCCTGCGCCAATTTCTTCCTTGATTATGTTTCGTAAATGAGATAAAAACATCACCAAATGCATGCGGGCCCAACTGAATGAGCCTATCTCTATCTCTGACATGCGTGAACTTAACATATGCTTCTCCAAAAGGGCATGGTTGGATTTCTCTAAAACCAACTTGCTCAACTCCCTGAAGAAACTCTTCCAGCACCTCACGAACATTGGGAAAAAATACCTCATTCGGATGTGGGTGAATGCTGGCAATCGCCCACTCTTTGTGTCTTCTTGGACGATGAGGGACAATCGCGCGAGAAACCCCATTTCGGCCCTCAATCACCTGAATCTGAAAACCATGCGGAACGAAAGGATGAGGGTCTATGGGGATATTGGCCATCGAAGACGACTCCGGCAAGGCGGCGACCAGAGCCCTGTCTGACAACATTGGCAGTGGCGGTGAGCTTGTCAATGCAGGAGCAGAGGTGGCAGCAGAGTAGGAAAGTGAAGTGGAATGCGAGGAGGCAAGCGATGGTCTCGGCTGGAAGTTTGGGAAAAATCCTTGACCAGCTCCTTAAATGAAGGCACCTGCCGAATTTGGAAGTGGAATGCGTGGACATGTTTTTCGATTTTGGTTTTTACTTGAGGACAAGCAAGGTCTAAGCTTGGGGGAGTTGATACGTCCATTTTGCATCATGTTTACCTACTGTTATTTATAATGTTTTTATGCATAATAATGCTTTTGGGAGTAATTCTAATGCATTTTCTCTCATAATATGCAAGGTTCACACAAAGACGGAGAATTCCGGCAGCTGGAAATCTTGACCTGAAAAAGCTACGTCAGGCTACCTATTATGCACAACTCCAAATGAGCTAAAACTTCACGAGGAATTTTTATGGAATAAACAAGAAATACTGGAGCAAATAACTACCGGAGGGGGGCACCTAGTGAGCACAAGCCACCAGGGCGCGCCAGCCCCCCAGGCGCGCCCTGGTGGGTTGTGCTCAGCTCAGCCCACCTCCGGTGCCCATCTTCTGGTATATAAGTCATTTTGACCTATAAAATAAGGAGAGGACTTTCGGGATGGACCGCCGCCGTCTCGAGGCGGAACTTGGGCAGGAGCACTTTTGCCCTCCAGCGGAGCGATTCCGCCGGGGAACTTCCCTCCCGAGTGAGGAAATCACCGTCATTATCATCACCAACAACTCTCCCATCTTGGGGAGGGCAATCTCCATCAACATCTTCAACAACACCATCTCCTCTCAAACCCTAGTTCATCTCTTGTGTTCAATCTTTGTACCGGAACCTCAGATTGGTACTTGTGGGTGACTAGTAGTGTTGATTACATCTTGTAGTTGATTACTATATGGTTTATTTGGTGGAAGATTATATGTTCAGATCCAATATGCTATTTTATACCCCTCTGATCTTGAGCATGATTATCATTTGTGAGTAGTTACTTTTGTTCTTGAGGTCACGGGAGTAATCGTGTTGCAAGTAATCATGTGAACTTGATATGTGTTCGATATTTTGATAGTATGTATGTTGTGATTCCCTTAGTGGTGTCATGTGAACATCGACTACATGACACTTCACCATATTTGGGCCTAAGGGAATGCATTGTGGAGTAGTTATCAGATGATGGGTTGCGAGAGTGATAGAAGCTTAAACCCTAGTTTATGCGCTATTCCATAAGGGACCGATTGGACCCAAAAGTTTAATGCTATGGTTAGTATTTATTCTTAATACTTTTCTCATAGTTGCGGATGCTTGCGAGGGGGTTAATCATAAGTAGGAGGTTTGTTCAAGTAAGAACATCACCTAAGCACCGGTCCAACCACATATCAAATTATCAAAGTAGTGAACACAAATCAAACCAACATGATGAAAGTGACTAGATGAAATTCCCGTGTACCCTCAAAAATGCTTTGCTTACTATAGAGACCGTTTTGGCCTATCCTTTTCCTCAAAAGGATTGTGCTACCTTGCTGCAATTTTGTTACTATTACCGTTACTTGCTCGTTACAAATTATCTTGCTATCAAACTACTCTGTTACTTACAATTTCAGCGCTTGTAAACATTACCTTGCTGAAAACCACTTGTCATTTCCTTCTGCTCCTCATTGGGTTCGACACTCTTACTTATCGAAAAGGCTACAATTGATCCCATATACTTGTGGGTCATCACCCGTAGATTTCATTGTTCTTGATATAGATTGCAATCCTACATGTCTTATTATTCTTGGTGGACCTTTCCTTTGAATGATTGGTGCAATTATTGATATGAAGGAAGGAAACATTAGATTTCAGTTTCCGTTAAGGAAGGGCATGGAACACTTTCCTAAAACTAAAATTAAGTTTCCATATGAATCTATTATGAGAGCTAGTTATGGGTTGCGTACCAAAGATGACAATACCTAGATCTATGCTTTTACGCGTAGCTAAGGGCGTTAAACAATAGCGCTTGTTGGGAGGCAACCCAATTTTATTTTTTTTCTTGATTTTTTGTTCTGGCTTTTCAATAAAAAAATTCATCTAGCATCTGGTTAGATGTGTTTTTATGTTTTAATTAGTGTTTGAGCCAAGTAAGACCTTTGGGATGGCTTACGGTGATAGTTGATTTGATCTTGCTGAAAAACAGAAAATTTTGCGCCCAGCCACAGAATTATTAAAAATCATAGAAGCGTGATAAAATTCTGATTTTTTTACACAAGATTGATATACAAACTGCCTTTGTTGTACTAATTTTTCAGAATTTTTGGAGTTACGGAAGTATTCGAAGTTTACAAATTTCTACAAACTTTTCTGTTTTTGACATATTCTATTTTGTATGTGTTGTTTGCTTATTTTGATGAATCTATGGGTAGTATTGGGGGGTATGAACCATGGAGAAGTTGGAATACAGTAGATATTACACCACTATACATAAAGCATGAGTTCACAATAGTACCAAAAGTGGTGATTTGTTTTCTTATACTAACGGATCTCATGAGTTTTCTGTTGAGTTTTGTGTTGTGAAGTTTTCAAGTTTTGGGTAAAGATGGAATATGGAATAAGGAGTGGCAAGAGCCTAAGCTTGGGGATGCCCAAGACACCCCAATGTAATATTAAAGGACAACCAAGAGTCTAAGCTTGGGGATGCCCCGGATGGCATCCCCTCTTTCGTCTTCGTCTATCGGTAAATTTACTTGAGGCTATATTTTTATTCACCACATGATATGTGTTTTGCTTGGAGCGTCTTGTATGATATGAGTCTTTCCTTTTTAGTTTGCCAAAATCATCCTTGTTGTACACACCTTTTGAGAGGGACACACATGAATCATGATTTATTAGAATACTCTATGTGCTTCACTTATATCTTTTGAGCTAGGCAATTTTGCTCTAATGCTTCACTTATATCTTTTTAGAGCACGGCAGTGGCTTTATTTTATATAAATTGTTGAACTCTCATGCTTAACTTAAATTATTTTTAGATTCTCTCTAAACAGCATGGTAATTTGCTTTGGTTATGAATTTAGTCCTAATATGATGGGCATCCAAGAGGGATATAGTAAAAACTTTCATATAAAGTGCATTGAATACTATGTGAAGTTTGATTCCTTATGATTGTTTTGAGATATAAAGATGGTGATATTAGAGTCATGCTAGTGAGTAATTGTGGATTGGTATAAATACTTGTGTTAAAGTTTGTGATTCCCGTAGTATGCACGTATGGTGAACCGTTATGTGATGAAGTCGAAGCATGATTTATTTATTGATTGTCTTCCTTACGAGTGGCGGTCGGGGACGAGCGATGGTTTTTTCCTACCAATCTATCCCCCAGGAGCATGCGCGTAGTACTTTGTTTCAACAACTAATAGATTTTTGCAATAAGTATGTGATTTCTTTATGACTAATGTTGAGTCCATGGATTATATGCACTCTCACCCTTCCACCATTGCTAGCCTCTCTAGTACCGTGCAACTTTTGCCGGTGCCTTACACCCACCATATAACTTCCTCAAAACAGCTACCATACCTACCTATTATGGCATTTCCATAGCCATTCCGAGATATATTGCCATGCAACTTCCACCTTTCCGTTTTGTTATGACACGCTCCATCATTGTCATATTGCTTTGAATGATCGTAAGATAGCTAACATGATGTTTACATGGCTTGTCCATTTTTTGATGTCATTTGCTATGCTAGATCATTGCACATCCCAGTACACCGCTGGAGGCATTCATATAGAGTCACATCTTGTTCTAAGTACCGAGTTGTAAATCTTGAGTTGTAAGTAAATAAAAGTGTGATGATCATAATTATTAGAGTATTGTCCCATGTGAGGAAAGGATGATGGAAGCTACGATTCCCTCACAAGTTGGGATGAGTCTCCGGACTTTACAAAAATAAAAGAGGGCAAAGAAGCCCACCAAAAGAAAAAAAAGAAAAAAAGAAAAAGAAAAAAATGAGAGAAAAGAGAGATGGGACAATGTTACTATCCTTTTTCCACACTTGTTCTTCAAAGTAGCACCATGATCTTCATGATAGAGAGTCTCCTATGTTGTCACTTTTATATACTAGTGGGAATTTTTCATTATATAACTTGGCTTGTATATTCCAATGATGGGCTTCCTCAAATTGCCCTAGGTCTTCGTGAGCAAGCGAGTTGGATGCACACCCACTTAGTTTCTTTTTGAGCTTTCATAAACTTATAGCTCTAGTGCATCCGTTGCATGGCAATCCCTACTCACTCACATTGATATCTATTGATGGGCATCTCCATAGCCTGTTGATATGCCTAGTTGATGTGAGACTATCTCCTCTTTTTTTCTTCTCCACAACCACCATATTCTATTCCACCTATAGTGCTATATCCACGGCTCACGCTTATGTATTGCGTGAAAGTTGAAAAGGTTTGAAAACGTAAAAAGTATGAAACAATTTCTTGGCTTGTCATTGGGGTTTTGCATGATTTAATACTTTGTGTGATGAACATGGAGCATAGCCAGACTATATGATTTTGTAGAGATAACTTTCTTTGGCCATGTTGTTTTGAGAAGACATGATTGCTTTATTAGTATACTTGAAGTATTATTTTTTATGTCAATATTAAACTTTTGTTTTGAATCTTATGGATCTGACATTCATGCCACAATAAAGAAAATTACATGGATAAATATGTTAGGTAGCATTCCACATCAAAAATTCTGTTTTTATCATTTACCTACTCGAGAACGAGCAGGAATTGAGCTTGGGGATGCTTGATACGTCTCCAACGTATCTATAATTTTTGATTGTTCCATGCTATTATATTATCTGTTTTGGATGTTTTATATTCATTAATATGCTATTTTATATTGTTTTTGGGACTAACTTATTAACCTAGAACCTAGTGTCAGTTTCTGTTTTTTCCTTGTTTTTGAGTTTCGCAGAAAAGGAATATCAAATGGAGAAACGGAATAAAAGTTTCGCGATGATTTTTCTTAGACCAGAAGACACCTATGGGACTTGGAGTCCAAGTCATAAGACCCTCGAGGAGGCGGCAAGCCAGGGGGTCGCGCCCCTAGTGCTTGTGGCCCCCCTCGAAGACCTCCTGACCTACTTCTTCGTCCTATATATTCACATATATTCCAAAACCCTCAGAGGCATCCACAAAAATACTTTTCCGCCGCCTCAACCTTCGGTTCCCGTGAGATCCCATCTTGGGGCCTTTTTCGGCATCCTGCCGGAGGGGGATTCGATCACGGAGGGCATCTACATCAACCCTATTGCCCTTCCGATGAAGCGTGAGTAGTTTACCTCAGACCTACGGGTCCATAGCTAGTAGTTATACGGCTTCTTCTCTCTCTTTGATTCTCAATACCATGTTCTCCCCGATGTTCCTGGATATCTATCGAATGTAATCTTCCTTTGCGGTGTATTTGTCGAGATCCGATGAATTGTGGATTTATGATCAGCTTATCTATGAATATTATTTCAATCTTCTCTGAATTCTTATATGCATGATTTGATATCTTTGTATTTCTCTTCGAATTATCGGTTTGGTTTGGCCAACTAGATTGGTTTGTCTTGCAATGGGAGAGGTGCTTAGTTTTGGGTTCAATCTTGCGTGATTTCACCCAGTGACAAAGTAGGGTTAGCAAGACACGTATTGCATTGTTGCCATCGAGGATAAAAAGATGGGGTCTTCATCATATTACTCGAGTTTATCCTTCTGCATCATGTCATCTTACTTAAGGCGTTACTCCGTTATTTATGAACATAATACTCTAGATGCATGCTGGATAGCGGTCGATGTGTGGAGTAATAGTAGTAGATGTAGGCAGGAGTCGGTCTACTTGACACGGACATGATGCCTATATTCATAATCATTGCCTTGGATATCATCATAACTTTGCGCTTTTCTATCAATTGCTCGACTGTAATTTGTTCACCCACCGTATTATTTGCCTTCATGAGAGAAGCTTTTGGTGAAACCAATGGCCCCCGGGTCTATTTTCCATCATATTTGTTTCCGATCTACTATTTTACAATCTTTTATTTTCAGATCTATAAACCAAAAATATTTAGTTATATTTTATTTAGTTTTATCTATCTCTATCAAATTTCACCTTTGCAAGTGACCATGAAGGGATTGACAACCCCTTTATTGCGTTGGGTGCAAGTGTTTGATTGTTTGTGTAGGTGCATCTATTGGGGACTTGCGCGTTTCTCCTACTGGATTGATACCTTGGTTCTTAACTGAGGGAAATACTTATCTCTACTGTGCTGCATCACCCTTTCCTCTTCAAGGGAAAAACCAACGCAAGCTCAAGAAGTAGCAATGATCATATAACTCACATAGTATTTGTGGCTCAGCCACTTTTCATATTTTTTATACATGTTATGCTAGATCATTGCACATCCCGGTACACTGCCGGAGGCATTCATATAGAGTCATATTTTTGTTCTAGTATTGAGTTGTAATTTTAGTTCGAGTTGTAAGTAAATAGAAGTGTGATGATCATCATATTCATTATTAGAGCATTGTCCCAAGTGAGGAAATAAAAAAAGAGGCCAAAAAGAGCCCAACAAGAAAAGGAGAAAAAAATGAGAGAAAAAGAGAGAAGGGGCAATGTTACTATCCTTTCCACACTAGTGCTTCAAAGTAGCGCCATGTTTTTCATATAGAGAGTCTCCTATGCTTTGCTTTCATATAACTAGTGAGAATTTTTCATTATAAGAACTTGGTTTTGTATATTCCAATGATGGGCTTCCTTGAATGCCCGAGGTCTTCATGAGCAAGCAAGTTGGATGCACACCCACTTAGTTTTCTTTTTGAGCTTTCATACACTTATAGCTCTTAGTGCATCCGTTGCATGGCAATCCCTACTCCTTGCATTGATATCAATTGATGGGCATCTCCATAGCCATTGATTAGCCTCGTTAATGTGATACTTTCTTCTTTTTTTGTCTTCTCCACACAACCTTCAACATCATACTCTATTCCACCCATAGTGCTATATCCATGGCTTGCGCTCATGTATTGCATGAGAGTTTAAAAAGTTTAAGCGTGTTAAAAAGTATGAACCAATTGCTTGTCTAACACCGGGGTTGTGCATGATAAATACTTTATGTTAAAAAGATGGAGCATGACAATACTATATGATTTTGTAGGGATAACTTTCTTTAGCATTGATATTTTGAAAGACATGATTGTTTGCTGGTATTGCTTTGAATCATTAAGATCTTAATATTCATGCCACAAAGAGAAATTACATCATGAACATGATAGGTAGCATTCCACATAAAAAGTCCTGTTTTTATCACTTACCTACTTGAGGACGAGTAGGAATTAAGCTTGGGGATGCTTGATACGTCTCCAACGTATCTATAATTCTTGATTGTTCCATGCTATTATAGTATCAATATTGGATGTTTTATATGCAATTATATATCATTTTTGGGACTAGCCTATTAACCTAGTGTCAAGTGTTAGTTGCTGTTTTTTTTGCCTGTTTTTGGCTTTTCAGGAAATCAATATCAAACAGAGTCCAATTGGAGAAAAATTTTGGATTATTTTTTTCTAGACCAGAAGAGACCCTAGAAGGTTCGGGAGAAGACCTGAAGAGCCACGGGGAAGTGACAAGCTTGGGAGGCGCGCCTGGGGGGGCGCGCCCTGGGATTGTGGGCCCCTCGTGGCACCTCTTGACCTAATTCTGCCTCTATAAATTCCCAAATATTCCCCTGACATCAGAGAGCCACCCGAAATAATTTTTCTGCCGCCACAAGTTTCTGTTCCCACGAGTTCCCATCTGGAGGCCTTCTCCGGTACTCTGCTGGAAGGGGAATAGATCACGGAGGGGCTCTACATCAACCTTGCTGCCCTTCCGATGATGTGTGTGTAGTTTACCACAGACCTACGGGTCCATAGCTAGTAGCTAGATGGCTTCTTCTCTCTCTCTGATCTTCAATACAATGTTCTCCTCAATGTTCTTAGAGGCCTATTCGATGTGATGACTTTTTGTGGTGTGTTTGTTGGGATCTGATGAATTGTGAGTTTATGATCAGATTATCCACGAATATCATTTGAGTTTTCTCTGAACTCTTTTGTGCATGATTTCTATAGCTTTGTATTTCTCTTTGATCTATTGATTTGGTTTGGCCAAATAGATTGAATTTTCTTGCAATGGGAGAGGTGCTTTGTGATGGGTTCGATCTTGTTGTGCTCAATCCCAGTGACAGAAAGGGACATGCCACATATTTGTATCATTGCCATTAAGGATAAAAAGATGGGGTTTATTCATGCGTGAGTTTACTTTGCCTACATCATGTCATCTTTCTCAAGGCGTTACTCCGTTCTTTATGAACTTAATACTCTAGATGCATGCTGGATAGCCTACGATGTGCAGAGTAATAGTAGTAGATGCAGAATCTTTTCGATATACTTGTCTCGGACGTGATGCCTATATACATGATCATTGCCTTGGATATCGTCATGATTATTTGCTTTTCTATCAATTGCCCAACAGCTATTTGTTTACCCACCGTATGCTATTTTCAAGAGAGAAGACTCTACTGAAAACTATGGCCCCCGAGTCTACTTTTTATCATATATTAAAATAAAAAATATCTTGACGCATTTTTTCTTTATTTATTTTATTTTGTGTTTTAATAATCTACCAATCACCATACAATTTAATCTTGCGAGTAACCGCTGAGGGATTGACAACCCCTTGTTCGCGTTGGGTGCAAGGATTTGTTATTTTGGGTGTAGGTATGATAACCCACAAGTACATGGGATCGCAACAGTTTTCGAGGGTAGAGTGTTCAACCCAAATTTATAGATTCGACACAAGGGGAGCCAAAGAATACTTGCAAGTATTAGCAGCTGAGTTTTCAATTCAACCACACCTGGAGATTAATTATCTGCAGCAAAGTGATCAATAGCAAAGTAGTATGATAGTTTTGATAATAGAAGCAACAACAATAGTAAAGATAACAGTGATAGCAGTAGTTTTGTAACAAGTGCAACATTAACGATAGCAGCGGTAACTTGGCAAGAACAATATAAGAGAAATTCGTAGGCATTGGATCGGTAATTTGTTGGATGATATTCATCATGTGACAGTCATAACCTAGGGCGATAGGACACTAGCTCTAGTTCATAAATATAATGTAGGCATGTATTCCATAAATAGTCATAATTGCTTATGGAAAGAACTTGCATGACATCTTTTGTCCTACCCTCCCATGGCAGCGGGGTCCTATTGGAAACTAATTAAGGGATATTAAGGCCTCCTTTTAATAGAGAACCGGAACAAAGCATTAACACACGGTGAATACATGAACTCCTCAAACTACAGTCATCAGCGGGAGTGGTCCCGACTATTGTCACTCCGGGGTTGCCGGATCATAACACGTAGTAGGTGACTATAACTTGCAAGATTGGATCTAGAACATGGATATAGTGGTGATAACATAAATGGTTCGGATCTGAAATCATGGCACCCGGGCCCAAAGTGACAAGCATTAAGCATGGCAAAGTCATAGCAGCATCAATCTCAGAACATAGTGGATACTAGGGATCATGCCCTAACAAAACTAACTCGATTACATGATGAATCTCATCCAACTCCTCACGGACTAGCGAGCCTACAAAGGAATCACTCACTCCCGGTGGGGAGCATCATGGAATTGGCGATGGAGAAGGGTTGGTGATGACGAAGATCGAAGATCCCCCTTTCCGAAGCCCCAAACGGACTCCCGATCTGGCCTCCTGATGAAGAACAGGAGACGGCGGCGGCTCCGTCTTGTGGAACACGATAATTCTTTCTCCCTGATTTTTTTCCTGGAAATATGTGATTTTATAGCATCGGTTTCAGCGTCTGCAGGGCCACCAGGTGGGGACAACCCACCTGGGCGCGCCTGGAGGGGGGCGCCCTGGTGGGTTGTGCCCACCCAGGTGCCCCCTCCGGTGGTTCTTGGCTCCAGAAATTATCTTTTATTGTATAAAAAATCCTCGCAAAGTTTCGTTCCGTTCCGAGAACTTTTATTTCTGCACAAAAACAACACCATGGTAGTTCTGCTGAAAACAGTGTCAGTCCGGGTTAGTTTCATCCAAATCATGCAAATTAGAGTCCAAAACAAGAGGAAAAGCGTTAGGAAAAGTAGATACGATGGAGACGTATCAACTCCCCCAAGCTTTAACCTTTGCTTGTCCTCAAGCAATTCAGGTTATAAACTGAAAGTGAAAAAGAAAAACTTTTACGAACTCTTTTGCTCTTGTTTGCATAAATAAGATAAAACAGCACCCAGGTTTTCAGCCAATATTATAACTAACCATGCCGACAATAACTGTTAAAAATTCTATTAACTCATATCAATGACATAATCAGCTAGCGAGCAATAATAAGATATCTCAAACAGCAACACGTTATCAAAACAAGTGTGATATAATATACTATAGTGGTATCTCGATAGCCCTTTTTGAGACCGCAAAACATAAATGCAGAGCACCTCCAAAGTTCAAGCAGCGACTAAACATTGTAATTCATGGTAGAAAAGATCCAGTCATGATGCACCCAACATTAGCTACACACAATGCATAAGCATGATAGCAACGCTCTCAGGTTCTGGCGCTTATTGTAGAAGGTGATGACACAACATAAAAATTAAATAGACAGTCCCTTTGCAGAGGGAAGTAGTGATTTGTAGCGGTGCTAGAGCTCAAGTTTTTAAACAGAGGTAAATGATATTTTGAGAAATGCACCCTTCTTGTTTACTTTGCGACCATCAGTTATCAATATCTTCCATGCTAAGCACGCTAGTGGCGGTTCCCAAGCGATAAGATAAAGGTTATGACTCAGTAGGAGTTTTTGTTTGATTATTTGAAAGATCAATACTTTTTGCAGTTTGGGACTGGGCATCCCTATTACGCCCTTTTCTCATGCGATGGTGAGTGAATAAACACTCATCCTGAGAATAATCCGCTTTGCATGGAAGATACCAACTACCTCCTGTCGTTCCATGAAAGATCCAGGCACACAAAAACGATGTTTATTTGAAGTTTTTAGAGATGGCACATGCAAATTTACTTAGGACGGCAGGGTAATACCGCATATAGGTAGGTATGGTGGACTCATCTGGAATAACTTGGGTTCAAGGTTTTTGATGTACAAGCAGAATTCCCACTTAGTACAGGCGAAGGCTAGCAAATCGGTTGAGAAGCGGCCAGCTAGAGAGCAACAACGGTCATGAACATGCATTATGCATAAGTAACATTGGACACTAGCATGAGTTGGATATGAACACCATGAACATAAAGATCATAGAGGCTATGTTGGTTTTGATTCAACTACATAAATGAACATGTGCCAAGTCAAGCCACTTGAACATCCATAGGAGGATACCATATCATCATACTACATCACAATCATTTTAGTGCAATGTTGACATCCAAGATAAATCATTATCCACTCCTAGATACTTATGCATGGCATGAGAAACTATAATCTCTAAATGTCATTGCAAACATGTTTAATCATAATAAGCTGAATCATGGATACTAGGTTAAACATATTTACAAAAACAGAACAAGTCGAGTTCATACCTGTTGGGGATATTACCACTGGGCGTAAACCGGCCAGGAGAGGCCGGGTTAACTCCATAAGTAGTTCATTCGTATCTGAAGTCCATGAAGACAGACGGTGACGCTTTATGAAGGCCCAGGGCCCAAAGCCGGTTTAAGGCCTGTAGACATAAACCGGCATTGATATGTAAACTTGTGTTGTAACATAGAAGTAGCAGAGACTGAGCCGGACACGATTATGAGCCGGCCTCGGGATTCTGTAAACCGACGGGCGTCAACCCATGTATATAAGGGGACGACCCGACGACGGTTCAAGAAGGACGGACAACAACTCGAGACTTATGCAAAGCGTATTCACTCCCTGGTCATCAAAACCCCAGCAATTCCATCACAACTAGATGTAGGCTTTTACCTTCATCGTAAGGGGCCGAACTAGTATAAAACTCTCTTGCGTCCCTTGTCCGCTTTAACCCCTTTAAGTTAACCCTTAGCGATGGCTCCACGACTAAGTCCTTTCTCTAGGACATCTGCCGTGACAAAACCACGACAGTTGGCGCCCACCGTGGGGCTATCGCACGATGGTTTCAAGTTCTTGGAGGGCAACTTCAAAGGACTCAAGGGTTACGCCGTGGGCCGGATGACCAAGAGTCATCGCGGCAAGCTCTACATCGACGATGCAGGCTGGGGCCCCGAGGCCGGCTCAATCGAGTACGGGTACCGGGTCCCCTTTGGTGGCATACACATTTTCATTGGCAAGATCGGCGAACCGGGCCCTGAGCCGGACATCTGCACTGACCTCGTCGAAACGGCTCAGCGTGCGAGATCTGCCCGGGTCAAGCCTGTCATGAAGCATGCCTTCGTGGGAGTTATCCATGGAGGGGAATCTGAGGATAGATCGGAATCTGGTGGTGAGACCGTCGTTTATTCCGGCGACGAGTCATCGACCGGAGAGACCGAGTCGTTATATCAGTTACAAGATGGCCGGATTGGGGGCTGTTCCGATGGCGACAGTATTCCGGACCCCTTTGATCTGCCAAACTGGGTTGCGATCTTCATGGCCGGTACGCAACCGGCGCTCGACTCTTCGACTGCAGCGGCGATGATTTCCGGATCGGCAGCGGCAACAGCGGCCGGGGCAGGAGGCCCTGTGCGACCGCCAGCTCAGGTTCTATCTGATTTGTTTGACGCGTTGGCAACGCTGATGGCGGAGTTTAACCCGACGGATCAGGATGCACACAATGCGGAAATCGCGAAAGTGAAAGATCAGATCACCCAGGCCAAAGCCAACTTAGCAGCTGAGGATACCAGGATGGCCGCGGAGCGGGCCGCTTTGGATGCACAAGCTTACCGATTATGCTGGATCAGAGTGCGTCGAACGAAGTCCTGAAGAGGAGGTACCGATCTCGCCTGCCGCCGGTTTATGACGCTAGAAATCTCTTTAACACCCCAGGAGCAGGGACCAGTAATCCGCCGGTGGTAAACCGGGCGGAGGCACCTGGAGCAGGGGCGCCGGTTCAGCCACGTTTGGTGGATCCGCCTCGTCAGAACAACATTGTAACACCGCATGTCCCCACGCCACCGGGTCATTACTCTAACCCGATGGACAACATTGTCGCTGCCGCTTCACGGCTGGCGGCCATCCCGATCGAAGGCGATTCTCCGGCGGCGGTCGAGACGCGTCGGGTTAAGGAGCTTCTTCAGACAGCCTTGGTTCAACAGGAGGCTTATTCATATAGTCGCGATCGGATTCATTCCACTCCCCGTCCAAGCCGGAGTTACAGCAGGCGTATGGATGAACCGGCAGTGTCAAGCAATGCGCGGAACCGTGATCCGCCCCGTGGCAATAACCCGGCGGGTGGTGCTGGTGATGCTCAGGAGGTGGTGGACCGGGCTCGGGCACGCAGAGAGGCCGAGTTAGCGGCGCAGCATGAAGCCCGTCAGCTTACTCCGGTTCGTCCAACCACATCGGTGGAACCAGGGAGTTACCTCTAGTTCTTTGGGAGTGCCGTGTCTCGTCCCGGCGTTGCGCAATGTGCGCCTGCCCAAGGATTTCAAGGGCCCGTGCAAGGTGCCGAATTACACCGCCGATTTATCCCCTGAAACATGGGTCGAAAGCTATGAGATGGCCATGGAGATGCTGGATGTGGATGATGCGGCATGTGCGAAATACTTCACCATGATGCTAGAAGGGACGGCCCGCACTTGGCTAAAGAGCTTACCGGCTAATTCTATCAGGTCATGGGCCGAGTTGAGAGCCCACTTTATTCAGAATTTCAAGGATACATGCAAGCAGCCCATGTCAATTGTGGACTTAGCTTCCTGTGTCCAGGAGGAAGCAGAGTCAACAACCCATTGGGTGCGCCGGGTTTCGGAGATTTTGCATTCATCGGACCGCATCAACGCTGACACCGCAGTTTTAACATTGGAAGGCAATTGCCGGTTTGAACCCCTGAAGTTGAAGTTGGGACGGCTCAAACGTCATTGTAATGACATGGGAACCCTCATGGCTGCACTGGTGAAGTATGCCGACTCTGATAGTACCAAGGATCCCGAGTCTGACGATGATAAGACAGGGAAGGGAAAAAAGAGCGGCAACGCCAAGGGGCAGCACCACAACCCGGCGGGTCATGGAAACGGCGGCAAGCGTAAGGCGGACCACGGTTTAGACTTTGTGGCTAATACTAATACACATGACAAGGGCCAGCGGCGTAAGGGTAAACCGCCCCAGCGCGGTGGAGGGCCAAGTCCTAATCCGGACCGTTTGTCTTATCTGTTGAACCAGCCCTGTCCAAAGCATGGGACGAAGGAGACCCGTCCACGCACCTCTGGAAAGATTGTTACATCATGCAAGAGTTCAAAAATTCTGATTCTTTCCGGTATGATCATGGACCAGGAGGCGGTTCGGGCCCCGGGTCTCATGGGCCGGGTTATGGTGGAGGAAATTCCGGTTCAGGCTTCCACGGTAATCAGGGTGGACATAACAATCAAAGTAATCAGGGTAACCAAGGTGGCTATAATCATCAGGGCAATCAGCAGCAGCAGCAGTCGGGTTACCAGAGCAACCCGAAGCAGTTGAATAGCGGACAGTATCATGTCTTCACCACTAGCTTGGACAAGCGCGATCAGAAGCTTCATAAAAGGGCGGTGAATGCCGTTGAACCGGCGGTGCCCCGTTATTTGCGCTGGTCCGAGCAGCCGATTGTGTGGAGTAGAGAAGATCATCCACCCCGGGTTGACAATCCGGGTCATCTGGCTCTGGTGGTGGCACCTCAGGTGGGAGGTTATAAGTTCACTAAGGTACTCATGGATGGAGGGAGTAGTATCAATATCCTTTATTATGAAACTTTCCGTCGCATGGGGTTAACAGATAAAAATCTTAAACCGTCCAATACGGTGTTTCATGGTGTGGTGCCTGGTAAGTCGGCATATCCTGTTGGTAAGATAGCTCTGGAGGTGGCTTTTGGAGATGAGCATGACTCAAGATCAGAAACCTTGACCTTTGAAGTGGTGAAAATCAAAAGCCCGTATCATGCCCTGTTTGGACGGCCAGCTTATGCTAAATTTATGGCACGACCTTGTTATGTTTATCTGCAGCTCAAGATGCCGGGTCACAAGGGAACTATACCCGTGCATGGGAGCCGCAAGATCGCTCTGGAGTGTGAAGAAGGTGATGCGGCTTATGCAGAGTCGGTTTGTGCAACAGAAGAGTTGAAGTTTTACAAAGACAATGTTGATCCGGCAGATATGACTTTATTAAAGAAACCAACTACAGAGCATGATCCGGCCCTGAAATTCAAATCGGCTGATGAGACTAAGCTTGTTGACTTTGTGCCCGACGATTCGTCCAAGCAATTTAGCATCATCGCTAACTTGGATCCAAAATAGGAAGGCGCGCTCATCGAGTTCATCCGCGAGAATCGGGACATCTTTGCGTGGAAGCCTTCTGACATGCCAGAATCGCTGAGCATACTCTCAATATTGATCCAAAGTATAAACCGGTCAAGCAGTTTCTCCACCGATTCAATGAAGAAAGACGCAAGGCTATTGGAAAAGAAGTAGCCAGACTCTTGGTGGCTGGATTTATTGTTGAAGTATTCCATCCTGAGTGGTTAGCTAATCCGGTGCTGGTCCTTAAAAAGAATGGCACTTGGCGTATGTGTGTGGACTACACAGACCTTAACAAAGCTTGTCCAGCAGATCCTTTTGCCCTCCCTCGTATTGATCAAATTATTGATGCTACGGCGGGTTGCGAGCGTTTGAGCTTTTTGGATGCATATTCTGGTTATCATCAGATCAAAATGGCAGTTAAGGACCAGGAGAAGACAGCCTTCATAACTCCCTTTGGAGCCTTCTGCTATGTGTCCATGCCCTTTGGGCTCAAGAGTGCCCAGGCGACTTATCAACGGTGTGTGCAGAATTGTCTTCATAAACAGATCGGCCGCAATGTTCACGCCTATGTGGATGATATTGTGGTGAAATCAAGGAAGAAGGAGACATTGATTGATGACTTGAAGGAAACCTTCGATAACCTGCGGGTTTACAAAATGATGCTTAATCCGGCCAAGTGCGTCTTTGGTGTACCTGCAGGCAAGCTCTTGGGTTTTTTGGTGTCTAACCGGGGTATTGAAGCTAATCCGGAAAAGATCAAGGCCATCACCTCCTTGGCCAAACCGAAGTGTATCAATGATGTTCAACGCCTGGCAGGCCGGATTGCCGCGTTGAGCCGGTTTATCAGTCGCCTTGGCGAGAAGGCCATCCCTTTGTATCAGATGCTGAAGAAAACGGATAACTTCGTCTGGAGTGACGCCGCTAATGAAGCATTTGAGGACTTAAAGCGGCAGCTGGCTAATCCGCCGGTTCTCGCTGCTCCGGTTGACAAAGAGCCATTGTTGCTATATGTGGCAGCTAACGCCCGGGCTGTTAGTGTGGCTATTGTGGTGGAGCGCAAGGAGGCCGGAAAGGAATATCCGGTTCAACGGCCGGTCTACTATATCAGTGAGGTACTTATTGAGTCCAAGCAGAGGTACCCGCATTGGCAAAAATTGGTGTATGGGGTTTTTATGGCAAGCCGGAAGCTTAAGCAGTATTTCCAAGGTCATCCCATCACGGTGGTCAGCTCTGCTCCGTTGGGAGATATAATCCAGAACAGGGAAGCAACTGGCCGGATTGCTAAGTGGGCTATAGAGCTCGGGCCTCACGGGTTGAAATACATACCCCGAACGGCGATCAAATCTCAGGCACTTGTGGATTTCATCAATGATTGGACAGAATTACAAGCGCCAGAGGAGAAGCCGGATCATACTTATTGGACTATTCATTTTGATGGGTCCAGGCAATTGGAGGGCTCGGGGGCTGGAGTCGTATTAACTTCCCCACGAGGTGATAAGTTTTGTTATGTTCTCCGTTTAATGTTCCCTTGCACTAACAATGCAGCTGAATATGAGGCTTTACTCCATGGTCTTCGGATGGCTAAGGAGATGAACCTAAGCCGAGTTAAGTGCTTCGGTGACTCGGATCTGGTGGCTCAACAAGTGTCCGGCACTTGGGATTCCAAGGACCCACTAATGGCAGCATATCGTCGTGAGGTGGATATTGTTGCAGGTCACTTTAAAGGTTATCAGGTGGATCATGTGGACCGGCGGAAGAATGAAGCGGCGGACGCTTTAAGCCGCCTGGGTTCCCAACGTAAACCGGTTCCACCTAATGTCTTCCTGGATGTTTTGCATAATCCGTCCGTCAAGCTCCCTGGTGAAGAGGATTTGGCTGTTCCTGATCCGGAGGCTCAGTTGGTGGCGGCTCTTCATGTTATCCCGGATTGGACGGTTCCATATCTGGCGTATATGAACCGGGGCGAGTTACCAGAGGATGAAACTTTGGCCAGGCAGATAATCCGGCGGTCCAAGTCCATGACTATTATCAATGGAGAGTTACATCATTGCAGTGTGACAGGGGCGTTTCAACGCTGTGTGTCTCCTGAGGAAGGCCGTGAAATTTTGCGTGAGATCCACGAAGGAGATTGTGGTCACCACGCCGGTTCAAAATCTTTGGTGGCCAAGGCGTTTCGTCACGGTTTCTATTGGTTGACAGCTCATGCTGATGCCGAGGACTTGGTCAAAAGATGTGATGGCTGTCAGAAATTCTCAAGGCGCACTCATGTACCGGCTCAAGAATTGAGGATGATTCCAATCACCTGGCCGTTTGCAACTTGGGGCTGGATATGGTTGGGCCTTTCAAGAGGTCCAAGGACAAGAAGACCCACCTTTTGGTGGCGGTTGATAAGTTCACGAAGTGGGTGGAGGCAGAGCCAGTTAGTAAGTGTGACGCAGCCACGGCGGTTCAATTCATCAAAAAGGTGATCTTCCGGTTTGGCTTTCCACACAGCATTATAACAGACAATGGTACCAATCTGTCAAAGGGTGCCATGAAGGAGTTCTGTCAACGTGAGCACATCCGGCTTGACGTGTCATAAGTGGCTCACCCCCAGTCCAATGGTCAAGCAGAGAAGGCCAATCAAGAGATCTTGAGAGGCATCAAACCCCGGCTTATGGTTCCTTTGCAACGGACGCCGGGTTGTTGGGTTGAGGAGTTACCTTCTGTGTTATGGAGCATCAATACCACACCCAACAGATCGACAGGATACACACCGTTCTTCATGGTTTATGGAGCGGAAGCGGTTCTTCCTAGTGACATCCGTCATGACTCACCTCGTGTAGCGGCATATGTTGAAGCTGACAACGAGAAGGCACGGCAGGAATCTCTTGACATGTTAGATGAGGAGCGTGACATGGTGGCAGCCCGTTCGGCGATTTATCAGCAAGATCTGCGTCGTTATCATAGCCGCCGGGTTAGAACCAGAACCTTTCAAGAAGGCGATTTGGTGCTTCGACTCATCCAGGATCAGACGGATATGCACAAGCTATCCCCCCCTTGGGAAGGACCCTTTGTGGTCAGCAAGAATCTACACAACGGGTCATACTACCTAATCGATGTTCGAGAGCGCAAAGACTCACGTAAATCGGAGGAGGAGACCAAACGGTCGTGGAATATTGCTCATCTTCGGCCCTACTATACTTGAGCTATAGGCTCTGCTTATGTACATATTATGACATTGTATATATTATGATCAATATAATAAACCGGAACCTCAGCTAAAGCGGGGTATCTGTTGTTTTCTTACATCATGTGTGGTTACATGGAGCTTTACAAAGCGGCGTCCGGTTTACCCCTTGATTTAGCTTCTCAAAGCTTTATATTACATCACTTGGGGGCTTGGTCGTATCCGAACCATAGCTACACCTCTTGATCGGCGCAATGCCACAGCATCACTTGGGGGCTTGGTCGTATCCGAACCATAGCTACACCTCTTGATCGGCGCAATGCCACAACATCACTTGGGGGCTTGGTCGTATCCGAACCACAGTCACACCTCTTGATCGGCTCAAAGCCACATCAATCCGGGGCCAAAGAGAGTGTTGTAAAACAACAGCTCAAACATAGGCACCCACTGAGCACAGCTCACAATGTTGCTTGGGGATTCTTTGCTGTCGAAATGAACTAAGAATCTACACTTGTAACAGGCTATCAAGCCATGGCTTGGAAGCCTGGTGTATACACCTAAAACCCCGGGTTAACCTGCCTATTTAAGTAAGTCACTCCGCCCAGGTAAACCTGGTATGACCCTTCGAACTTTGACAAGTTACTCTAAAATGAAGACCCTGAACTTGTCAAGTTAAAACGATGATTGGTTAAGGATTGAGGACCATCTTAAAAGGCTTTGCAAAAATGGTTTAACTCAGTGGCCTGGCAGCCCATGAAAAGCCTCGAATTTGGGGCCTGGCAGCCCGTGAAAAGCCTCGACTACAACGGTTTTATTTGCCTTTTGCTAAGTTTTCTTTCTTTTCATAAGATTTGTGATGTTTTTAAACCGGTGTTTATCAACCCGGTTAGGCTGTCAACTACAAGTTGTCAGTACATGATCAAATTATAATCCGGAGACTATCAGCCCGGTCTGGTTTTGACTCAAAGTCACCAGTATGGAATAAACCGGTGTTTATCATAACCCGGAACAGTTTTATTGTAAACCGCATCATATATCAGGAGTTACTTATCCTCCAGATTAGGGTTATGGCCCTCACTACAAAGTTGGTCAGCCAACATTATGCCTAAAGGTCAAAGGTATCATATATTTCCATATTTGGTTATCTTTACAATCTTGGTTATAAACCTTGGTCATATATATGTATTTGGGTATCATGACCCGCCCGGTGGTAAACCGCCAGGGCGCTTTAAGCTTCTTATCTGCAGGAACAGCTTGAATAAATGGCTATGGGTTATGAACATCATATCTTACGCATGTCGGATTAAGCAAGCATCAGTCGCAGATAAATATGCACGAAGGCATAACAGACCAAGTGTTTTAACTAGCCTATTACAAGGCGTTTCAGTGCCCAAAGGATAATTGTTTTCTCAAATACGTGTTGCAGTATGTAAAAGGCTAAACCGGCCTCCGGATTATGATTGGACACCAGCTTGACCTGACGGCTGCGGATCATCTTGCACCGGTTCATCCTCTTCGTCTCTACCCAGCGGCTGGAAGTCAATAGTTGTCCAGTCGATTCCAGTTAACGCTTGGAACACAGCTTCGTCGCTTATAAGGGTGGACGGTTCAATATCAGGGGCATAAGTGTGCTTACGGATTGGAGGGATCAGATTTTGCGCTTCCGGAATTGGTGCAGCAACCCGTCTGTTCTTGTCATCATAACTTGCCTGATAGTATGAGAGATCAGCTTCTTCAGCCAATTGACAAGCCAGTGGACGTAGTTCCCGGTTTATGGCGCGGAGATCCTCCTGGCCAAATTCTGATCCGTCTTCTTTTAAGCTTGGGAAGCCTTTAGCCACGTCCACCGGATCAAGATCAGGCACCCACGCCTTTGCCCGGGTTAGAGCGGTCAGAGCTCCGGCCCTTGCCGCAGCTTTCTTTAGTTCTTCAACCCGGGCAGGCAGCATGGATAGCCTTTCTAAGGTGTCCTTGATCAATGTTGGAGGAGGTTTATTGTGTGAAGCGGTGCAGATGATCCGCTGCGCACCGGTATACAACTGCTCTATCAGCGTGTAGGCGGCTTTCAATTTCTTCTGTACATCAGAGCCCAGATGGCTAATGCGAGTTCCTGCACCATTGTACACATCAGTAAACCGACAACACATGGGAGAGATATGTTGAAAGTATTAAGGAAAAGATGTTTTACCGAACACAGCAGCAGTCATGGCATGAATCTGCCGCTTTACGCCGGTCAGTTCATCAACCACCGGTTTAAGAGCGGCTTCTGCTTTTTCAGCCCTTTTTATCAAAGCGGATTTTTCAGTCTCCCAATCCGCCCGCTCTTTGTTGAAGCCCTCTTTCAGTTTCTCCATAGCGCCTAGAGCGCTGGTCAATCCTTCCTTCGCTTTGGAGGTTTCAGCTTGTTGGGATTTGAGGTTCTCTTGCAGATCAGCGGTTTGGCTTTCCTTCTTGCTCAGTTCAGCCTATAAAGAGACAGATATATAATGAGTTGACAGTACATATTTGAAGTACCAAGCACATAACAAGTTATGCCCTTAGTACTTGGGGCTAATGCATATTTGCTCTTTATCAGAAATTTTTACAAGTCCCAAGCACAATACAAGTATTAAGCTTGGCACTTGGGGGCTAATGTGTATTTGCTCATAAAATGCTGATATGGGAATTCTTCTACAAAGTCCCGGTTCATCTTTATAAAGTTAAACCGGCCCTTGGGGGCTACATCAGTGAAGTTAAGATGCATTGTTGCAAACATGAAATTGTTACTAAGTCCCGGTTTAAATTGGTATCTTAAACCGTCACTTGGGGGCTACTGGAGTTGATAAGCTGCAATTAAATATAAGAGAGAAACACTTATGAAGTTACCTCATATCGCTCCTTCATCATATTTACCAAACCGGCTTCATAGTCACGGCTGGTGTACAGACGGTTCAGGAAGCCAGAGTGAAGGTCTTGAGCATTCAGATGGGCATAATTTGACAAATCGGCGTTCCATTTGCCTTTGCCAATTGCAGAGAGCTCATCTTTGGCAGTATGCTTTGACAAAGCGACAGGATTGCCCGGAGCGGTATGGCCAGTGCCAGTAATCATAATGTCATCATCTTTGTCATCAGCAGCCGTTACTGGGGTTGGCGGTTTGTCAGTATTTTTAACTGGACTTGCCGGTTTATTGTCAGTTCGGACAGGGCTGGTTGGCTGGTCAGCATGGCTTGTGGTGTCAACTTCTGCCTGCTCAGCAACGAAGTCATGATCTTGAGGCGGTGGGTCATTCAGTATGGCATCAATGTTGGTCTCTTCAGGATCTGGAGTTTTCTCCGGTTCAACAGCCACGTCTTCATCAGCCGGTTTATTCAACCGAGCTTTCTTGCTGGGTCTGGGCTTGGCGCTGAGAAAAATAAACATGAGGATCAGTACAGTATATCAAAATAGCAACATCAAGGATAACAACAAGTGTATAGCTCACCCAAGAACCGTTTTGAGGGGTGGAAGTTTTGTGGCCGACGACTCGCCAGAAGATGAGTGAGAAGTACCCTGATAATTTGAATCAGACGGGTTAAGAGGCTGGCGGAAACAACCTGCTTTGGGGCATGAAGTATCAATGGGATAAGAGACCTCTGATCGGCGTTTCCGAACCGGACTGTTCGGTAAACCGGCGGAGGTAACTACCTGGCCGCTGTGCCGGGTTGTGCGGCGAGCCTCGTGCTGCTGCGTCTTCAAAAGAAAGTTTGGGTCCAAGTAAGCAAGGGGGTGAGAAAATTTTACTTTCCGGTTTGCTTGACGGATTTTTGATGTTGGCAGAGGATCTGAATCGGAGGAAAGAATGGTTACCTCTACGTCATCAGCATGACTGCCTTCAGCGTCGTCCTGATAATAATCATTGTCAATGAGATGTACGAAAAATGAACCAAGAGAGTCAAGTTCTACCTCTGATTCCGGATTACCCACATCGTCATCAGCTGGTAGCTCGGAGGATGCAGTGGTCCTTTTCTTGGCAGGTTTTTTGATAACCTTGGTCTTTGGACGAACTGGCTTGACCGGTTTATCTTGCGGCTTGACCGGTTTGTCTTGTGGTGGTTTCTTGTTCCAGAATGGATCATCACCCTGTCAGAAAATAATCACACTTTCAGAGAATATTTGGACAAAAGCAACTTCAGATAAAAAGATTATATGATTCTTACAGCTGGCGGTTTGTTGAAAGCGCAGAAAGGGAGTAGTCCGGTTTGGGCACAGACAGCCTCCGGTTCGTTCAGCATTTTCTTTACAGCCTCAGTGACTTCTGCATCTGTAAGCTGAATGTCAATGTGCCGCTGAGCATCCTTCAAACTCCCCGTATACTCACACATCAAACCGGAGCGCCGGCTTAAGGGCAGAATACTCCAGCTTATCCAGCAACGAGCAAGATCAACTCCTGTCAAACCGTTCGCCATGAAGGCTCTAAGCTTTGATAATTGGGGAGCATAGTTGGCCCTTTCTTTTGCAGTCAACCTCTGAGGAAAAGGATGTGTGTTGCTAAGGCGTTCAGGGCGGTAACCCGGCAGGGGGTTTTCATCAGGTGGAGATGTATCCATGCAATAAAACCAAGTCTGGTTCCACTCTTTGGGGTGACTGTGGAGTTTGGGATGAGGGAAGGTGACTTCCTTCCTTTTCTGAACCGCCATTCCGCCCAGTTCCGTATTGGGTCCATCCGAGAACTCTGTGCGACGGTTTAAGTGAAAGAAATCCCTAAACAGTTCGACTGTAGGTTCCTCTTGCAGATAAACCTCACAGAAGACTTGGAAGTGGCAGATGTTGGTCACAGAATTGGGACCGATGTCTTGAGGGCGCAGCTGAAAATTGGCTAGTACATCTCGGAAATTTTTTGAACCGGGAGGGCTAAAACCTCGTCCGAGATGATCAGCAAACACGACTACCTCTCCGTCCTTGGGTGTAGGAGGACTTTCCGGGCCAGGGACCCTCCAGTGGATGACATCTTTTTTGGCTAAAGCGCCCGTTTTAACAAGATTGTTTAACTGCTCTTCGGTTACTCGAGAAGGAGCCCAATTGCATTCATAGACTTGCTTGGCCATGGCAATGGAAGATCTGAAACATGATTATTGCCGGTTTAAGATTTACAGTGGACAACTATACAGCGGTATAAGGATACAAGCATATTGATAAACCGGATTTGGTTATTCGTAAACCGGAGTCTGACAATGGAAACAGTGTAATGCATTGGCAGTTCAACAGGGGACTAATGGTATCTACCGGGTCATCATTTTTCTGTGAAGTTAAACCGCCTAATCTGGCATTAAAGGTATAAGTATAAAGATGTATAAGTGAAGGGAAAAACAAGTTTCACAGTTTGGCATGAGAATTTCAGATCTGCCGTGCGTTGGATAATCAAAATATACTCTGGTCTAATATCAAGCGCTCAAAAAGTTCAGTGAGTTCAGATGAGTTGGATATCAAGCAGGTGCCTTAACAAGAAGAAAGGAGTCTAAACTACAAAAGGCGCTGAAAATAGTCAGATCTAACCGGCCATTGGTGCTACCGAAGGAAGAACAGCTTCAAGCTATGAAGAACACCGAACCCTAATGGCGGATCTAGGGCGAGAAGAAGAGGGACTTACTGGTGCAGGAGGAAGCAGCGGAGGATCACCGCTTTTCTCTGATACGATCAGGTTGATGCAGCGGCCTTTGTCGAAGCAGAGGCGAAGGACGACGGCGGCGGCAGAGCTGAGGGTCGGTCGGCGCGAGGAAGACGACGACGCGAAGAGGCACGAGGGGGAAAATGGAAAGACCCCCTGGCCCTATTTATAAGGGCAGAAAGATAAGCGTCAGGCGCGAAAATCGAGGAGCCTAAATTTTGGATATGAGGCGGAGCTGTCGCCTCGATTGTCGGAGGCTCATTAATGAAGGTGGATTATACACAGTTTTAAATAACAGGTGACGTCACGGCGGTTTACCATGGTCCTAGAAGATGATGTCACGGCGGTTTACAAGATCATGTGAAGATGTTGAAGAAGAAATTTTCTTAAGTATTGAGGATTGACATGAACCAGTTCAAATCAATCTGGGGCCTAATGTTGGGGATATTACCACTGGGCGTAAACCGGCCAGGAGAGGCCGGGTTAACCCCATAAGTAGTTCATCTGTATCTGAAGTCCATGAAGACAGACGGTGACGCTTTATGAAGGCCCAGGGCCCAAAGCCGGTTTAAGGCCTGTAGACATAAACCGGCATTGATATGTAAACTTGTGTTGTAAGATAGAAAGTAGCAGAGACCGAGCCGGACACGATTATGAGCCGGCCTCGGGATTCTGTAAACCGACGGGCATCAACCCATGTATATAACGGGACGACCCGGCGGCGGTTCAAGAAGGACGGACAACAACTCGAGACTCAGGCAAAGCGTATTCGCTCCCTGGTCATCGAAACCCCAGCAAATCCATCACAACTAGACGTAGGCTTTTACCTTCATCGTAAGGGGCCGAACTAGTATAAAACTCTCTTGCGTCCCTTGTCCACTTTAACCCCTTTAAGTTAACCCGTAGTGATGGCTCCACGACTAAGTCCTTTCTCTAGGACATCTGCCGTGACAAAACCACGACAATACCTTTTTTTCTGCCACGACCAGTTCATGAAATATCGTCATTATTGCCTTTCACTTGCACGACCGAATGATATGAAAATAATAATAGTGCAAGAGTGCCGTGAAATAAGCTGGAATCTGCAAACATTTTATTCAACAGGAGAAGACAAGGTAAAATGGGCTCTTTGTTAGATCAACAATTATGCAAATGAGAGCCACTCAACATTTTCATCGTGGTCTTCTCCTCGGTATGACTCAAATAAAATGAAAATAAATTCATAGAAAAACACTAAAATATTTTTGGAGTTTTTGGTTTTCTTGAACAAGCAAATAAAAGGGAAAAGCAAAAACGAGAAAAACTATTTACACGGGAAAGTTCCTAAAAAGCAAAAGAAGAACAAGGAAATCTATTTGGGTTCTCTTTTTAGTACTACAACTAACTACTCTAGAAAGAAAAATAAAAAAAGCAGGAAATATTTTTATATTTTCTCAAAGTTTTTCAAACACACAAGAAGAAAACAATAAAATAAATCTAGCATGGATAATACAATGAAAAAGTGTGAACATGAATGTAACTCCCCCAAGCTTAGGCTTTTGGCCTAACTTGGTAATCGCCACTCGAAGAAGCCATGGGGTCCTATGTTGAAGTGTTGGGGAGCGGGTACCTGAGGATCCCACTCCTGAGGCTCCTCCTCTGCTGCAACCTGGTTGTTCTGGTAGGCGATGATATTCGCAGACATAATCATGTATCCACCCCTGGCAATAGAATCAAACAAAGCAGGTGCAGGCAGTTCAATAATATCCCGAGTGTTTTCACTAAAAACTAGATTATAAGGGATAGGAATGTTAGGGTAATCACTAGCAATAAACAAGTGGTGTTCCATGGTTGCGCGATCTAGGTAAACCTTGGGCAAAGGATAGTCGTGCAGGCGTATCTGAACGTTAAAGCAAGCCGCCAAACGAGTAGCGTAAATACCACCATGTATTTTACCCTTAGATTTATTAACGTGAAGGCGACGTGCCACAGTAGCCCCCAAGCTATACGTGTTGTCACCGTGAAGTGCGTGATGCAAAACAACAAAATCTGGGGCACTGAGTGCGTCTACCTTGTCTCTAGCAAGTAAACACTTTGCAATAAATAGAGCAAACTGGTGCACAGCAGGAAAATGCAAGCCAACAGCGGTGATACTCGACACCCCTCTCCCATCTCCCACTGTCAGAGTACGGTAAAAACCATTAAACTCTGCGGGCCTAGGCTCTACCAAACCACCATCAGAAGGAAGCAAGCATATGTCACAAATTTCAGTAAGCGGTATCTGATGGGGTTCAGCATATAAATTAAACTGCACCTCAGGTGGATTATTCCTAGGAAGAAAATTAAAACTTTGCACAAAGGAGTTTGTGAGGAGATGATACTGTTCACATTCAGTCACGATGAAGTCGGTGAGGCCAGCATTAGCAGCATATTGTGCAAACTCTTGACGGATTTCGGCCCCTTCCATGAACGGGGTATGCGGCCATTCGCACGGTCGTACTTCCGCCATTCTCCGGGTATGGAGATCACTGTCAGACGACTCCCCAATAACTCCCTTGGAGTTCTTCTTGGAAGCAAACTTCCTAAAGATATTCATCTTTCTCCCATGAACAAAATTTTGAAAATTTTAGTCCACAGAATTTTCTCAACAAAACTTTACAAGATTGATAGCAACTGCTCATAGGGATGCCTAGAGGCCATAGCAAGCATTCAAACTACTTAAAACTCTAAGAATTCAACATGCAAGCTTATCTACAGCAGCACCAAGAGTAGCTAATTATTCAAAGTAGAAACCACTAAAGCAAAAACTAATTGGATAAATGAAGGAGTCACGCACCAAGCAGCGATCCCCCAAAATAGTTTCGAAAACGAAGCTTCGAGCAAAGAGATCAAAATCCGCGGGTTTGAGAGCAAGAACACGAGAGAGAGAGAGAGCAATGGTGATTTTTTTTCTGGAGGTAGGTGGTGATGTGGGATGAAAAGACATGTGAGGGGGCCCATGTGGGGACCACAACCCACCAGGGCGCGCATGGGGGTCCTGGCGCGCCCAGGTGGGTTGTGCCTATACCTGGCCAAACCTCGGCCGGGCCGGGCCTAGCCAAGCTCGAGGCAAAAAACCTAGGCCCGGGCCCGGCCCGGCCCAACCATCAGGCCTGGTTTTTAGGCCCGAGCCCGGCCCGAACATGTAAAAGCCCGACGGGCTTCGAGCCTCAGGTCGGGCCCCTTTAGGAAATCGCAAAAATGACGGGCCCGGGCTCGGCCCGGCCATCGAGCTCAAAATCTAGGCCCGAGCCCGGCCCGGGAGCAGCGTCGGGCCGGGCCAGGTCGGGCTTCCCATGGCCAGGTATAGTTGTGCCCACCTGGTGCACCTCCCTATGATATTATTTGCACAAAAAATTCTTAAATATTCAAAAAAATCGTATTAAATTTTCAGAGCATTCTGAGAACTTTTATTTTTGGGTCATTTTTTTATTGCACGGGAAATTCAGAAAACAAACAAAACATGGCATTTTATTTTATTTAACTAATAAAAAACAAAAGGAAGGGACAGAAGGTAGTGCCTACTAAATTCATCAACTTCATACCTCTAAAAAATGATTAATAAGGTTGATCAAGTCTTATTAACAACCACTTTTTTATGGTGACAGCTGCGGGGTATGAACCCTATTAACAACCACTTTCGATTAGCATGAAACCGAAGAACTTTCGTAAATCACTAAGTTACCTCAACGGGGATATGAATGTCCCCAACAATAAGCATTTCATATTTCTTTTTAACAGTAGGTAGAGGTAGTTGAAAACTTCCAATAGTGATTGTCGGAGATTTTTTAATAACATTAATACCATTCACTTGGAATTGTTTCTTTGGAAAGTGCACTGCATGCTCATTACCATTGATATGAAAAGTGACCTTGCTTTTATTGCAATCAATAACAGCCCCTGCGGTATTCAAGAAAGGTGTACCAAAGATAATCGACATGTTGTCGTCCTCGGGCATCTCAAGTATAACAAAGCCAGTCAAAATGGTAACATTAGCAACAACAATGGGCACATCCTCACAAATACCGATAGGTATAACAGTTGATTTGTCAGCCATTTGCAAAGTTATTTCAGTAGGTGTGAGTTTATTCAAATCAAGTCTTTTATATAAAGAGAAAGGCATCACACATAATTTCTTTTGATGGAGCAAGGTATAGTTGGTATTCCCAGATCTCCAAGTTTTTTAGGTACTCCATCTTTAAAAGTGTAATTAGCAAGCATGGTGGAGATTTCAGCTTCCGGTATTTTTCTCCTATTAGTGATGATGTCTTTCATGTACTTTGCATAAGGAGGCATTTTTAAGATATCAGTCAAGCGAGTATGCAAAAAGACTGGCCTCAGCATTTCAGCAAAGCGTTCAAATTCTTCATCATCTTTCTTTTCAGTTGACTTATGTGGAAAGGGCATCGGTTTTTGAACCCACAGTTCTCTTTCTTTACCATGTTTTCTAGCAACAAAGTCTATTTTATCATATCTTGTATTCTTGGGTTTTGAGTTATCAAGATCAACTACATGTTCTATCTCAACATCATTGTCTGGTTCTTTATTATTTGTTTGAGTATCTTCATGAACCTCGTCATTATCTTTTTCATTATCAGAAGGTGAGTGTTCACTACCAGATTGAGTTTCAACATCAGAGATAGAAACTTCATTATCATTGACAGGAGGTTTTTCTACTTCAGGTTCAGTAGAGGCATGCGAAGTCCTATCATTTTTCTTCTTCTTTTTCTTTTCAGAAGGACTACGTGCATCAGTGTTAACTCTTTGAGAGTCTTGTTCAATTCTTTTTGGGTGTCCCTCAGGATAAAGTGGTTCCTGAGTCATTCTACCTCCTCTAGTCATTACTCTAATAGCATGATCATTGATATTATTAGTCATTTCATCTAGCAACTTGTTCTAACTGAGTTTGAACCATAGAAGCATGCTTTCCCACACCTCTAACATCATTTGAGATTCTAAATAACAAATCACTCAAGCAAGCAATCATATCAGAATTGTATTTCAATTGTTTCATAACATTTGCATTGAAGTGATCTTATTTTCTAATGGAAATTTCAAACTCATAAAGGCATTGGCTAGGGTGCATATTGTGAGGATTGTCATTATCATTTAATTTCATTAGAGAATTTACCTCTACCACCCTAGGTGGTGGTGGTGTGTCAAGCCCATGTATTTCTTCGATAGGAGGTAAATTTTTGACACCCTCGGCTTTAATACCTTTTTCCTTCATAGATTTCTTTGCCTCTTGCATATATTCAGGACTGAGATATAAGATACCCCTCTTCTTCGGAGCAGGTTTAAGCGGTGGTTTAGGAAGAGTCCAATCATCATGATTTTTCAATATGTTATTCAATAATTTTTCATCTTGCCCAATAGTTCGTTCCCTGAAAACACAACCAGCACAACTATCTAGGAAATCCCTAGAAGCATCGGTTAGTCCATTATAGAAGATATCAAGTATTTCATTTTTCTTAAGAGGATGATCAGGCAAAGCATTAAGCAATTGGAGAAGCCTCCCCCAAGCTTGTGGGAGACTCTCTTCTTCAATTTGCACAAAGTTAAGTATTCCCTGTAAGGCAGCTTGTTTCTTATGAGCAGGGAAATATTTTTCAGAGAAGTAATAAATCATATCCTGGTGACTACGCACACAACCAGGAGCAAGAGTATTGTACCAAGCTTTAGCATCACCCTTTAATGAGAACGGAAATAATTTGAGAATATAGCAATAGCGAGCTTTCTCATCATGAGAAAAAAGGGTGGCTATGTCATTCAACTTAGTAAGATGTGCCACAACAATTTCAGTTTCATAACCATGGAAAGGATTAGATTCAACCAAAGTAATTAACTCTGGGTCGACAGAGAATTCATAATCCTTATCATCAATAAATATAGGTGAAGTAGCAAACTTAGGATCACATTGCATTCTAGCATTCAAAGATTTTTCTTTATACTTGCATAATAATTTCTCTAGATCATCTCTATCCTTACAAGCAAGAATATCTCTAGTTGTCTCCTCATTCATAATGTAACCTTCCGGTACTTTTGGCAATTCATATCTAGGAGGGCTAGTTCTAGTAGGCGTTTCAAGATTTTCAGTTTCAACAATATCATGTTGTCTTACTCTAGCAATTTGTTCATCAAGAAATACACCTAGTGGCACATCATCATCAAGCAAGGTACTAGCATCATCATAAGTATCATTCGTAGCAGAAGTAGCATCATCAATAACTTGCGACATATAAGGATTGATAGCATGTGGTGGTGTTGCAAGTTTACTTATAACAGAAGGTGAATCTAAAGCAGAACTAGATGGCAGTTCCTTACCTCCCCTCATCTTAGAGGGAAAAATCTTAGTCTTAGCATCCTTCAGATTCTTCATAGAGATAAATTGATAATAATCCCAAGTGACTCAACAAATATAGCTATGCTCCCCGGCAACGGTGCCAGAAAAAGGTCTTGATAACCCACAAGTATATGGGATCGCAACAGTTTTCAAGGGTAGAGTATTCAACCCAAATTTATAGATTCGACACAAGGGGAGCCAAAGAATACTTGCAACTGAGTTGTCAATTAAACCACACCTGGAGATTAATTATCTGCAGGAAAGTGATCAGTAGCAAAGTAGTATGATAGTTTTTATAATAGTAGCGAGAACAATAGTAACGGTAATAGTGATAGCAGTAGTTTTGTAACAAGTGCAATAGTAACGATAGCAGTGGTAACCTGGCAATAACAATATTAGAGAAATTTGTAGGCATTGGATCGGTAATTTGTTGGATGATGTTCATCATGTGATAGTCATAACCTAGGGCGATACGGCACTAGCTCCAGTTCATAAATATAATGTAGGCATGTATTCCGTAAATATTCATACGTGCTTATGGAAAGAACTTGCATGACATCTTTTGTCCTACCCTCCCGTGGCAGCGGGGTCCTATTGGAAACTAAGGGATATTAAGGTCTCCTTTTAATAGAGAACCGGAACAAAGCATTAACACACGGTGAATACATGAACTCCTCAAACTACGGTCATCACCGGGAGTGGTCCCGACTATTGTCACTCGGGGGTTGCCGGATCATAACACGTAGTAGGTGACTATAACTTGCAAGATCGAATCTAGAACATGGATATAATGGTGATAACATAAACGGTTCAGATCTGAAATCATGGCACCCGGGCCCAAAGTGACAAGCATTAAGCATGGCAAAGTCATAACAACATCAATCTCAGAACATAGTGGATACTAGGGATCAGGCCCTAACAAAAATAACTTAATTACATGATGAATCTCATCCAACTCCTCACCGACCAGCGAGCCTACGAAGGAATTACTCACTCCCGGTGGGGAGCATCATGGAATTGGCGATGGAGAAGGCTTGGTGATGACGAAGATCGAAGATCCCCCTCTACGGAGCCCCAAATGGACTCCAGATCTGGCCTCCCAATGAAGAACGGGGAAACGGCGGCGGCTCTATCTCGTGGAACGCGATAATTCTTTCTCCCTGAATTATTTTCTAGAAATATGTGATTTTATAGCGTCCGTGTCAACGTCTGTGGGGCCACCAGGTGGGGACAACCCACTTGGGCGCCCCTGGAGGGGGGCGCGCCCTGGTGGGTTGTGCCCACCCAGGTGCCCCTCTCCGGTGGTTCTTGGCTCCATAAATTCTCTTTTATTATATAAAAAATCCTCGCAAAGTTTTGTTCCGTTCCGAGAACTTTTATTTCTGCACAAAAACAGCACCTTGGTAGTTCCGCTGAAAACAGCGTCAGTCCAGGTTAGTTTCATCCAAATAATGCAAATTAGAGTCCAAAACAAGAGGGAAAACGTTTGGAAGAGTAGATACGATGAAGACGTATCAAGGTACTGCTAACGAGGTGTTGCGTGGTTCTCCTACTGGATTGATAACCTTGGTTCTTAACTGAGGGAAATACTTATCTCTACTGTACTGCATCATCCTCTCCTCTTCGAGGAAATCCTCCAACGCAACTCACAAGTAGCATTCATGTATTCACTAAGTGCTAATGCTTTTGTTCTGGTTCTCTATTAAAAGGAGGCCTTAATATCCCTTATATTTCCTTATGGAACCCGCTGCCACGGGAGGTTAGGACAAAAGATGTCATGCAAATTCTTATTATTATCAGGTATGACTATATACGAAATACATGCCTGCATATATTGATGAATTGGAGCTATTGTGTATCGCTCTAGGTTGTTACTGTTATATGATGAATATTATCCAATACAAAATCCATCGTTGATCCAATGCCTACGCTTTTCTCATATTGGTCTTTTCTAAGTTACTTTCGTTGCTGCCGCTGTTACAATCATCACAAACTGCTATTGTTCCTGTTCCTGTTACCATTGCTATTGTTGCTACTACTATAAAAACTATCATATTATTGTGCTACTAAACACTTTGCTACAAAAATATAATTTCCCAGGTGTGGTTGAATTAACAACTCAACTACTAAGGCTCATAAATATTCTTTGGATCGCCTTGTGTCGAATCAGTAAATTTGGGTGAAATACTTCCCTCGAAGACTGTCGCGATCCCCTATACTTGTGGGTTATCAAGCGGCCGCCACCTCCTGGTCTTTGTTGGGATACCAAATCGGGAGTCCATTCGTGGCTCCAGAGAGATGGATTCGTCGCGTCGTCATCACCAACCCTTCTCCATCAACAATTGCATGATGCTCACAATCATGTGTGAGTAATCCCCCTGTAGGCATACTTGAGGTAGATGGGATCTAGATGAGATTTCATATGTATTTGTGTCAGATTTGTTAGGGCTTGATCCCTAGTATTCACTATGTTCTAAGATTGATGTTGCTATGACTTTGGTATGCTTAATGCTTGTCACTAGGCCCGAGTGCAATGATTTTAGATCTGAATAATTATGTTTTCAAGAATATATTTGTGTTCTTGATCATATATATATATATATATATATATATATATATATATATATATATATATATATATATATATATGCAAGTTGTATGCACCTGTTATCATTTTGAATGGCAGACCCCCAAGGTGATAATGATTGGGATATCGACGGGGATGACTTTAACTTGAGGAGTTCATGTATTCACCATGTTTTAATGCTTTGTTCCAGTTCTCTATTAAAAGGAGCAGCTTAATTATCCTTAGTTTCCATTAGAACCCCGGTAGGAGAAAAGATGTTATGCCAGTTCTTATCGCAAGCACGTATGCATATATACACAATACGTGCCTACTATGATAGATGAATTAGAGCTAGTATGTATCGCTCTAGGTTGCATATTGAATCTCATCTGAACACCCCATCACTACTCCATGCCTATGTTTTTCTGCCATTGCCACTGTTCTGATTACTATTGCTCTACTTTTTACAAACTTGCTACCGTTACTGTTACTTTGTCACTACAACTATCACTACTACCATATTCATGTCTATACTTCACTGAACCTACAGGGTCACACGATTAAGGGAATTATGATTTTTTAGTATTAGTGGTTGGAGGAATATGAGAAAATATTACCGGAATATTTTAGGGAATATTAGTAGTAGTTTTGAGAAACCAAAAATGTTTCGGGGTTATCGGAAGTGCTTTGGGGTGTACCGCGTAATACCGAGAAATGATATATAGGTGGAAATTCTTTCGAGGGACCTAATATAAATTATAAAGGGCTCCAATATTTATTGGGAGGCCCCTGGAATATATTTAGAGTAATTGGGATAATTAAAATACAAAAGGCCTAAGAAGGAATAGCTAATGGGCCTTATTAGACCCACTAGTGGAGGTGCCCCCCTAGGGCTTGTTGGACAAGCTAAGAGGGGATGGGGAGTTGGAGGAGGACTCCCTCTCCTAGGCCAACGCGCTAAGGCGGGAGACCCCCTCCCCAAGTCGGCCTCCCCCTCCCACACCTGTATAGACGTGAGAGGGGGTGCCCCAAGAGACACACAAGTCCCATTGTTCTAGGCGCCCCCTCTCTCTAGTTCGTCTAGTCCTTCTAGCTAGATTGATTTCTCTCTAGTCCTCATAATAGAGAAGCCCTTTGTTGTTCTCTTCCTCCCTCCTCTACTTCTCCCATGATGCTAAGCTCTAGACGACGAAGCTCTACTGGATCATGAAGTCCGTACGCATGCAATTTGTAGAGAGGTTGTGCTTTCGGTCTTCGGCTCGAGGGATTGTCGTGGACTATTCGTGGGACTTCAAGAACAATCTACACCAACTCTTCTTTTCGCTACAGCTTGAAGTTGGTAACAATCTGATCTAGCCTTGTATGAATCTTCATAGTGATCCGAGATCTTGATTGTAGGGCGCTTTTTTGGGTTTCTACTACATTTTCCAACAGTTTAAATAGTAGGCGGATGGCAAGCCAGGCGGCGAGGTGGTTTCTCGTGGGCGGTAGGCGGATAGATGGTTGGCACCGAAGTAGGTTTCTCGGCAACCGCACATGATTAATGGAGGGAGACGAATGGATGGGTTGTCTCTTGAACATAGAGCGCACATGATTAATGGAGGGAGACGAATGGACGGGTTGTCTCTTGAACATAGAGTGCACATGATTAATGGAGGGAGACGAATGGACGGGTTTCGTTTGAACATGGAGAAAGCCCATGCACCGGAAAGCGGTGTGGGCGACACTCTTGGCCGGCGTGCCGCTTCAATGTCAGCTTCAGTGAGAGGTCACGTCTGATCTGGGACGACATGAATGCAGCGCTGACGCTCTGGAACGGCACTGACCTATTTTGGCGGGAAAGGGCGTGGGCAAGGGAGAGGGTTTTGGGTGAGGTCAGGTTGTCGGGTGCTTGCGTGGCAGCGGTGTGGACACCCGCAGAGCCCCCCATTTTGCTTCTGGTTTGCAAGAAAAAAGATGTCCGGACCAGCTCGCGGACGGATACAAGACCGCGTTGGATGGCAAAACACATCCAGACCACGCGATCTAGACGATTGCAAGCGGTTTGAGGGTCCGCGTTGCTGATCCCCTAAACAAACATATGAAGAACCAGCTACCCAGAACAATTGATACCACAGGATAGGGACCACATCATTTAAGGGGAAGGGGAAGAGCGGTAGAGAGAATCATACATGCAGAATGTCAATGTGGGACTTTCCATGAAGATGTAGAGAAAACATTTGCTAGCTGAACCAGAATCAACTACACTATAATTCATCAAGAGAGATTAAACAATGCAAAAGCTTCAGCATTTCCCACCACATATGATTTCGTTGGCAACAATAAGTTCATTTGCAATGAGTTGCACCGTTCTTTGGTTCATAATGAAAGGAAGCTTTGTATAACACTAATAGAACATGCCAGCTTGAAGGTAGCATCATTTGGGTCAAAGAGAAGGATTTCTATTTTTTATGAGGATATGCATCTCTAACATCCAAAGAAAAACACCAAAATGTGAAAACCATCTCATATTATTTTTTGATCACAAAATCGTCATAAATTCCTTACAAAAATGAGTATCATGGATGCATCACATGTAAATCAAACGAAGAATATAACTTGGCAATCACTTGATACAAATTATACAACTTATTTCATGTGAATTGCTCTGTATTGGAATAAATAGACTACTGATTCAACTAGTATCCTTTTTTAGTTCTACTTGACAATGTTTTTACATTTATACAACCAAAAAAATTAAAGCATGTTTTAAACCTCAAAATTTGCATTTTCAACATTTTTTTAACAGTCTCGATGGCATGAAGTTTGATTCTAAGTTTGGGTTTTACCATCTCAGTGTGAGGATTAGTCTCTCCCAAAGAGACCAAAAATATGCCTTCAACCTCAAAACTCGTTGTTTCAGTAATTATTTTTCAATCTCTATAACACGTAGATTGACTAGAACAAACACTGCCCACCACACAAACGCCAAACGATCCACCGATATAAACAAACATGGGAAAAACCAACTGCCCACGACAATCGACCCCACAAGACAGCGACCACACCACTTAAGGGGAGGGGGAAGAATGGTAGAGAGAATCGTACATGCAAAATGTCAACCTGTGACTTTCCACGAAGATGCTGAGAAAATAGTATGTTAGTTGAACTATAATTAACTACACTGCAATTCATCAAGAGAGATTAAACATAGGAAGAACCAGCTACCCACGACAATCGACCCCACAGGACAACAACCTCACTACTTAAGGGGTAGGGGAAGAACGGTAGAGAGAATCATACATGCATGGAAAATGTCAACGTGGGACTTTCCATGAAGATGTAAGGAAAACAATATGTTAGTTGAACTAGAATCAACTAAACTATTATTCATCAAGAGAGATTAAACAAAATAGAAGTTTCAACATTTTCTGATTTCATTGGCAATAAGTTCATTTGCAGTGAGTTGTGTCATTCTTCAGTTCATAATAAAAGGAAGCTTTGTATAACACCGATAAAACATGCCAGCTTGACGATAGCATCATTTTGGTCGAAGAGAAGCATTTCTACTTTTATGAGCATACCTATCTCTAACATGCAAAGAAAAGTACCAAAATGTGAAAACAATCCATATTCTTAGTTGATCAAAAAATGCAACATAAATTCCTTAGAAAAATGTGTGTCATGGATGCATCACGTGTAAAACAAACGGACGAATATAACTTGTGAACGACTTGATACAAATTATACAACTTATTTCATGTGAAGTGCTCTGTATTGGAATAAATATATTAGTGATTCATCTTGCACCTTTTTTTGTTCTATTTAAATGTTTTGTGATTTTGCAATCATAATTTATTAGGTGAACAAATCGAGTTTCATCATTCCCCAGCAAAATTAGCAAAAGCATTTTAAGCAAAAGAATCAATAAAAAAACTATGATTGTGTGGGAACGTATTTGCCGCCAGTTAATGATCTATGTGGGTGAGGGTTTAATTAGTGTTTTATAATTCGTCAACATATGTTCATGAGGGAATATCTCCACCATTGATATGTTTAAAAGCTCGCAATTAGAACTAATAGGCTACACTGGCAAATATATGGGGCGGAGTACTTGAGCATCTCCAATATGATATAGAGATTCCTTGCAGCGCATCGAAGCATCGACAACCAAGAAGTTCATTCCCATCTCCTAGATGATCTTGCTGAGCATCAATGGCTACTCCATAGTACTTGATTGGTGTGTTTCTATGAGAGCATCTCCAATAGATGATGTAAAATACATCATCAAATTGTGCTTCGAGTAAAATTTATATCACCAAAAAGTGATTTTTCATATATCATAAATTTACAAGTCCAACATATGATTTAAAATAGGTGCTGCAAAATACATCACGGCTGTCTTCTTGTGGGTGCCTTATTTGACATCATCTGTTGGAGGACTTGGTGATGTAAAAATAGCACTTGGTGATACAAATTTTGCTCCTGCAGTGTGGTCCCCTGGTGATATAAAATTTGCTCGATAGCATCAAGTGATGCAAATTGGCATCAGTTGGTGGCTTATTTTACATCACACCCTATCCCTCGAGTAAAAATATTTGCATCTATATCATCTATTGGAGCAGTGTTTTTCCACTGGTGATGTAAAAAATGGCCCCAACATATTTTACATCATCTATTGGAGATGCTCTCATGCTCATTACTTCATTTGGAACCTTTCGTGTGTTTAAATTTGAATAATTTGTCTTGTCAACTTTTATCATCATGTTTAGATTTAATATGTAGTATGTAAACAAAAACTTAGATAAAGTGACGAAGATTTTTGGTTAAGGAGTTAAGTTTTAGGGGTTTGGCTAGGAACCATTTTTTAGTTAACTCCTAAAATATAAATACTTAATGTATAAGGGCGAGTGAAAAATGTCAAAGGAGCTCGTTTTCAAATTTTCCAGAACACGATTTCTTTAATTCTTTTGTGAATACAAATACACATGTATACTAACGTGCAAAATTCACAACATTGTACTTTTATATGCGGCGTACAGAACAAGGACAAATAAGTATTTCCAAAATGTGCCCTTTACTTTTGTTGTTGGGCTGGAATTTTGTTTTTTACACCCTACAAATTGTAATATTTTTAGACAAAATTCCATAGGTTCGTGTGGGACACATATATGTTTTTATCGATTTTTCTAAACATTCAAATATGCTTTTTGTTTTTAAAATACCGAGCTCCGGTCATCAAAAGTCTGCACTCTCGTTTGAGATGCTATGTTATGAGATGCTCTTATCCCCACGGCATCGTCTTGTGGCCAAAAATTCTACACCTACATAACGTGCTACGTAATGGTATGTTCCTTTCCGTCCTTAAAACTAAGGCTAATCACCCCCTCCCCCAATTTCAGAGGGTGGGCCTGGGTCTTTTTTTTTCCTTCCACCCAAATCTGGCTACGTAAGTTTCGTATGAGGATTTTTTTTACGTAGAACCGCAACATGGCGCAGAGCGCATAGGTACGCCGTACGCCCCGCGTGGAAGAGCGCATCGTCAAGGGTTTCATCCAACACATTGTGAAACAAAATTTCTCATGACGGTATTTTTAGGGGGAATTTCTCGTTACGAGTCGCAATTGGCCAGATGCTCTTTCAACGTCAGTTCCTGTTCCTCACCGCCTCTGCGAAGTCAGAGCAAGACGCACAGTTTTCATGATCATCACTAGCTCGTAAAGTGAAACTTTGTTGATTAGCTTAACTTTTTGTAGACAAAAGAAGGATCGATCACATCAACCCTTCCGGACCAATTTACAGACGCCAAAGACCTACCACTTACTTAACCAAATTCAGAGTAAGACCGAGAAAGCAAACCTATAATAAAGCAGACCTATATGCTAACACGACTTGCAGAGATAAACGACTCCTATAACTTTTCCCGAACCGAGAGCAAAGACGAGAGACACTGCAGCATCATCATCATCTCCAAACATGGATCGAGGCGCATCGACCAGGCTTACGGCTTCCCGTTCCCCTTCTTCTTCCAGAACCTGCGGTAGAACTGCACGGTGCGGCCGTTGAGCGGCTGCGTCGGCCTGTTGTTGCGCCGGTAGCCTTCCTCCAGGGGCGCGATCAGGGCGGCAGCCTGCCCCATCGCTATCTCCCTCACCTGCACCAGGTTTCTCCCAGGTTCAAGCATCAAACGAATTCAGAGCACAAGCTGCGATTGAGCAGTGATAACTGGTTTGCAGAGGCCTTTTCGAAGAAAAAGTTAACTGGTTTGGAGGCCGGAGACGACGTACCCTCCCGTGGATGTTCCAGATGACGTTCTCGGTGCACGGCGGCGTGGTCAGCGACCCGACGTACCGGTAGTACATGTTGGCGTAACGCCGGAGCGGCCACATGTTCACGACTCCGGCGGGGATCGGAGCACCTTTCTCGGCCCTGCAGGCCTCCACGTAGAGCTCCGATAGCTTGTCCCGCAGCTGCCATCCATCAACGGACCAAACGGTCAAATCTAGAAATGAATCCGCAGTCAAGGCATATAAACTTTTTTTGAGGATCAAAACTCACCTGCATGAGGAAGGGGTCTGGCCTGCCGAGCCGGTACAGGATCGACACAACGGATATGTTGCCGTCGTCACTGAAGTGAACCATGTGCTGCTCCACGGCAAACCTGCCACACCGGTGCACAAATCATGCTAAAAAACACGACGATCCATCTAGTATCTATCCTTTGTGCGCGTTTCGGTTTGCAAACCTTTCGCCGTTGATGGTGTGCTCCGAAGGAGAGTGCCAATGGATATTGTCCAGCTTGTACTTCACCCCGTCGATCTGGACCGTCCCAGCAGCATCCTCGCATCGCAGCTGCATCGACCGATCACACAGAAGAAGAACACGGTGAAACCAACGAGATAAATCTGAATACGTAGACACGCAGCGAGAGGATGAAACGCAAACTGCTGAATGCAGAAGGCAGGTAAGCGGCGTTTGGTTCAGAGCAAAATTACCGCGATGTTGAAGATGTTGTCTACGAGGGTAGCATTTGCAGCGGTGTATTCCCTGTGAAGAGGCCCCAACATCGGGTTGTAAACCACGTCGCTGGTCCTGATATCAACCGGAGACTGGTACGTCCCCATGGCGCACTGCGTGAAGTTGGGGTCCAATCCCCCCCAGTGATCGGGGCCAAGAGGACCGGTGTACCCAAACTTGGCACCATCTGCTACGCATCAAGGATGGTTGGGCATATCATACATAAAAAACACAGTGAAATCTAACCGCAAATGTGCTAGGAAGAAGAATTAACGTACTGCCGTCACATGCAAGGGAGGTGAGAAAGCAAGCGCACAGCAGCAGCAGAGCAATGGCTGATGCATCTCCGCCGCGAGTACTCCCCATCTCCTCCTGCAATGGGTGTGCTCTTCGAAGTTAAGCCGCAGGTAGAACAGGAGTAGAATGCGCAAATAAATAGGGGGCGAATAGATAGATAGATAGTGCTTAATTGTGGCATTGTGATGGCCATCGGCCGGCCCGAGCTCCGCCTACCTCTGCTTTGCCAAGTGCGATGCTCTGGTCCTGGGAACAGTGGACGCGCCCGATCTACTGGAGATGCAAGGTCCTGCAAAAAGACAGACGGAAGGTGAGGCGATTCCCTATACCCATCACAAGATCATGCGCAAAAGAGCGTAATCATGCAGGGCCTCGATCGAGATGAGATGAGGTCGTAGGCCGGGATGCTGATAGCCACACACCGTCACCTCACAAGAACCCGAGTAGCCTTTCCAAAAGGTGAGTCGTCGACCTCGAGCTCTCGGTGCTGGAATCTTTCTTCTGGGACGAGACCCGAGCAAGAACGCGCGCTGCCGGTGAAGGTGCTAGCTAGCTCGAGTCTCTTATATATACACAGGGCAGGGCAGGTCAGGTCGCCACTTGACGATGTGGCCCATCACTCTTGCAGAGAGTTACGGTGCGCGTGGGAGGAGTGGTGGCTAGTGCTCCCCGCGGTAATCGTAGCACGTACTACGTACGTGTGCAGCAATTTCACCGTGCATGCATGCACGAGTCGTGCTTTAGAGAATGTTGGGCCACGTCCTCCACACCCTTAAGGCTCTGCCATGTTTACGTCCTCCACACCCTTAAGGCGCGCGCGCGGCTCAGGTCCTTTGGCGGACATCAAAATTCTTCCCGCGCTCTTTGAACAATAGATTGTGATCACTTCGTGAAAACCATATATAGGAATTAGGAGGGGCGGGCAAGCCGGGTGCGCAGACACCAGGGCCGTTTTATTCTGCCTTGTTGCACCGTGTTGCGGGTCCGGTCATTTTTATCTTCGTGAGAACAACAGATCATGGCCGATCAACGAGATATACAATAAAGCCCTGCAGTTAATCCAAACAGCAGGCAGTAACACAACTGAGTGAAAAAGTAACAAGAACATTCGTTACTTTTGACAGCACTGTGAGACCAAAACCCATCACTAGCTACTAGAACCAAGAGACGTGCAAGTGGGAGGAAAACGTCGCTTATCTACGGGAATACATCACACTATTCGACACATTGCAAGCTTCAGGGTCCATCCATGGCACGTTCTGGAAGGAATCATGGATGAAATAATAGACGCGCCTTGTCCTCTGGGAGGTTGACATTCATAAGTTGATCCATGCAGGCCTGCCATTGCACTGCCTACCACTTCAGCAGGCGCAAAAAGTTGACTCCAGCAAGATCAAGTGATCAACAGTAGTCAAGGGAATAATTGAATAGGGTAGAGCCTATGGCAGGCCAAATATGTGACATGTCCGGCCACTTCAAATGCTAACCACGGGATTCTGGATTTACGTACTTCACATTTGCCGCCCCATGATCAGTTAGTGGGGGAGGATAAGGTCGGTCCATGGTGCTGTTTTGTTTTAATTTTTGGAAAATCATGGTGATGTTTAATAGTACGTGCAAAGCATGCATCAGTCCATCAGGGCACACTGTTCACAAGAGTTGCATGCATAAAATGGCGCACAAAGTACAAGGACATGGAGTCCGACATGGAGATGCAAGATTAGCGATGCATGCGCAAACGGCTACAACCGCATGCACATGATTTGTCAAATTCGGCACTAACATTTTTACCGATGAAGCGGCCGTGACCATTTGAGAGTTAAAAGCATTAGCATTATGCTCTATGTCCCATTTGAGAGTTAAAAGCAGAAAACCACCACATTTGTGGTGAGTTTTCCAGCAAAGTTCCTAATTTTTTTTTGTAAAAAGCACCGGTTTCTGATAACCTTTTTGCAAATAGAATTGGTCGCTTGCTTTGCCGCGTTTGAGCGCGTTTCCGATAGGTAAGGCCCGAAAACACTGACATGACGTAAGGGCCGAGCGAACAGCGTTGTTTGAAATGAAGCTAGTCAAAACAAACCGGTCGACCCAGTCGGCGAGACAGACGCAACCACTCTCTCTTCTCTCGCGCGCTCACGTGCTCTCTTCTCTACTCTCATGGCCATCACTGACAAGGCTGCTCGCCGCGGACCGCCATGGTGTCCTGGAATGACGACAACAACGAGGACTCCGCCGCCCAGTACATCTCCTCCTGCGACTCCACTATCAAGGTCAGTACTGCTAGCGAGGGTTTTGATTTGGGTATTTGGGGATTTAGGGTTTCCGCGACTCCGAATCGATTTGAACTCGTTTCTTGGGTTGGTCCAGATCCCAACTACAATTGATGACTCGAACTACTGTGGTGTTGACTACGAGGTGATGGTGATGTTTGAGCATGGGAAGCCGGTGGAGAGGTTTGTTGCATTCGAAGGGATTAGCACTGGGAGGAGGTTCATTGCTTTTGCCCTAACTGTAAATTAGCACATATTTGGAATTTATCAGTTTTAGGGTTCCTTGTGCACTGTTTTGTGCAAAATAGAAAATTTGTTCTAGGGATCACTGGGCAATGTTCATGTTCACTGTTCATGTCAACTATAATTTGTAGTTTGATTATAGAAAAAGTCCATTTTACTACCCTGAATAAAGTGGGTGGTTCACTTTACCCCCCGATCTATTTTTCTGCTTCTTTTACCTCCTAAACAAACCCAAATCGGACAAAACACCCTCTGGCTGGTTTTTTCTCCATCCGCTGCTGATGTGGCGCTAGTCAACAGCGGTTTTGACCTGGGTGGGGCCCCCTTGTCAGGTGGTGCTAGGATAGAGCTGCCGCTGCACCCGCCGGCGAGCAGAGCAGGGCCAGGCGGGGTCGTAGGAGGCGGTGGTGGCAACCACCGGTGGTTGGTACTCGGGGCGGGCTCGCATGGCCGGCGGGGTCAGCAAGAGGCGGTGGCGTGCCGGCAAGCGGAGCAGGGCCAGGCGGGGTCAGCAGGAGACCGTGGCACGCGGGGTCGAGGCGGTGGTGGCAACCACCGGCGGTGGGTACTCGGGGCGGGCTCGCGCGGCGGCAGGATGGCATGGCCGGCAGGGTCGGCGAGGCGGCAAGGGCGCGGGGGCGGGGCGATTTACAGCGGCGCGGGACGGGGTGATAATCCCCAAGTGCAAGGAATCATCGTAGCAATTTCCAAACGTGGAAGTGATAAGTATGGAGTATCGAACCCACAAGGAGCTAAAGGTAAGATCAATATTCTCTCAAGTCCTATCTGCCACTGATACGACTCTACGTACACTGAACGTTTTCTTCCATCTAGAAACGAGAAATAAAACTACGTTGTGGGTATGAAGAGGATAGCTTTGCATGATATCGGAGAACTAAAATATAAAAGTAGGTGCTGTTAACATAAAGTTAGAATATATTACTATAAATTATAAATAGCGAGTGTGGAATAATGATGGGTTAGTGTGCGGAATTATCCTAGGCAATTGTTAACATGATCGGTAGTCGTCTTTGCAATTTCATATGAGGGAGAGGCATAAGCTAGCATACTTTCTCTTCTTGGATCATATGCACTTATGAATGGAACTCTAGCAAGCATCCACAACTACTAAAGATCATTAAGGTAAAACCCAACCATAGCATTAAAGTATCAAGTCCTCTTTTTCCCATACGCAACAACCCCCTTACTCGGGTTTATGCTTCTGTCACTCAAGCAACCCACTATAAGCGAATCATGAACGTATTGCAACACCCAACAGCGGAAATCCTTCACGTGTGCGCGATATGGAAGGCACCATAGGACAGCACCAAAATAAAACATACAACTCAAACCAATCTAGATCATCAATCAACCCAAAGGACAAAAGAAATCTACTCAAAACATCATATGTGGCATAAAGCACCATGTTCAAGTAGGGGATTACAGCGGGGTGCGGGAGAGTGGACCGCGTAAAAGAGATGAGGATGTTGATCAAGATGGTGATGTTGATGAAGACGATCACCGCGGCGATGGTTCCCCCGATGGCACTCCGGCGCCTCCGAGACAGGGGGGGAGGTTCTCCCCCTTATGCTTCCTCCTCCATGGCCTCCCCCCTAGATGGGGAGAGGTTCTCCCTCTGGTCCTTGGCCTCCATGGCGATGATGGCCCCCTCCGGGATCCTCCTCCATGGCCTCTGGTGATGATGGCCCCCTCCGGCAGGGTGCTAGAGAGGGCCTAGATTGGTTTTTCGAGGCTACAGAGGCTTACGACAGCGGAGCTCATGATCTAGGTTCTGTTCTAGGGTTTTTGGGATTTATAGGAGGTGTTGGCGTCGGGGACAAGTCAAGGGGGCCCACGAGGCGACGACAAGGACGGGGGGCGCCCCCACCCTTGTGGTTACCCCGGGACTCCTCTCTGGTATCTTTTTGCACTAATATTTTTTATATTTTCCAAAAATATTCTCCGTAAATTTTTAGCCCGTTCCGAGAACTTTTATTTCTGCACAAAAACAACACCACGGTAGTTGTGCTGAAAAAAGCGTCAGTCCGGGTTAGTTCTAATCAAATCATACCAAAATCATGTAGAAATATTGTAAACATGGCATGAATACTTCATAAATTATAGATACATTGGATACGTATCAGCATCCCCAAGCTTAATTCCTGCTCGTCCTCGAGTAGGTAAATGATAAAAGAAATAATTTATGAAATGTGAATGCTAGCAAGTGCACAAGTTTGATCAATGATAATTTCAATCACTTTTTCTAACATTATTCTATGTCATAAACAGTAACTCATCTCATAAAACTCCTCATGATCAAGTAGCAAGCTATTCACATGCTAAAGTATAGACCATAAAGTTTCTTGAAACTAACAAACCATGTTCTTAGTCATCAAACAATTGCAATTCATCTTATTTTCAGGAAGGGTCTATGTAAGAGCTTTGATTTAGCAAACTCCACATACTCAACTATCATATAGTCTTCCATGATTGCAAACACACTAATCATATTTTTAGAACAAATAGCATCCATCAAACACAGAGGAAGATATGGGCTTAATGTTTCGTCTCCCAACTTATTTATCATATAGATAATTGTCAACAATAATAATTCATGATCAAATATATTTGAATGGCCATATATGCTTGGTTCTTTCCCCACCACATGATGCTTGCCAACTAAAGAATAATTAAGGTTGAAATATGAAGGGTACTATTGACTCTTGCATAAAAGTAAATACATGAAAGTAAAAGATAGGCCCTTCACAGAGGGAAGCAGAGGTTGTCATGCGCTTTTAAATGTTGGATGTGCAAACCCTTAATGTAAAGGAACGTCGCGTTGTATTGCCCTTTGTGATAGCAACCTTTATTATGCAGTCCGTCGCTTTATTTCTTTACCACCACAAGTTCGTACACCGCTTATTTTCCCTTACAATAAAAGATCATACATATTTAGGAGCAATTTTTATTACTTTTGCAACGATGACAACTTACTTGAAGGATCTTATTCAATCCATAGGTAGATATGGTGGACACTCATGGCATGAAATGGGGTTTAAGGGTTTTGGATGCACAAGTAGTATCGCTACTTAGTACAACATTTTGGCTAGCAAAGGATCCTAAGCAAGCACCACATGTTAGGGGATCCAAAACAATATAACTTCTATGCAAATATACCCAAACATAATTCATTACGTTGTCTTCCTTGTCCAACTTCAACTAATTTGCTCAAGTTTGAAAATAATTAATGGGGCTCACAATCATAGAAGATGTCCAAGATAGTATATTTATATGTGAAGTCTCTCTTCCTTCAATATTCTTTCATGAATTGTTCAAGTGACCAATGCGGTGTTTGCTAACTTTCAATAAAGTTTGCCACCTATACTTCTTATATGTGAATTCATTACTCCCCATGGGATAAGCATATGAAACATATATAAATTCAGATTTATGATATTCAATTCATTCAACCATTTACTCATGGGATATAAGTGAAGCACGAAGTAAATGACAAACTACTCCAAAAAGATATAAGTGAAGATCAATGAGTAGTCATATAATTAACTAGCCATGGGAGGACTCTCTCTCATTCAAGATTTCAGATCCAATGATTTTATTGAAACAGCAAGTAAAATGAAAGTACGCTCCAAGCAAAACACATATCATGTGACGAATAAAAATATAGCTCCGAGTAAGGTATACCGATGGTTTTGAAGATGAAAGAGGGGATGCCTTCCGGGGCATCCCCAAGCTTAGGCGCTTGAGTCTTCCTTGATTATTACCTTGGGGTGCCTTGGGCATCCCCAAGCTTAGGGTCTTTCCACTCCTTATTCTCCTCATATCGATATCTCACCCAAAACTTGAAAACTTCAATCACACAAAACTTAACGGAACTTCGTGAGATGGGTTAGTATGATAGAGAGTAAATCATTCACTTTGGTACTTTCAAAGACAATATTCATAATTGTTCTCACACAATGCCTACTGTACCATATCATTTGTACAATTTATATTGAGTAATATAAGCAATAGAAACTAGAAAACAAGCAAACTATGCATTGAAAATAGAATCTGTCAAAAACAAAACAGTTTGTAATGATATGAACAACAACCATACTTATGTTACTCCAAAAATTATGAAAAATTTGGACAACGTAGACAATTTGTATATCAATCATCTGTAAAAAAATCAGAATTTTTCAACGCTCTAATAATTTTAAACAATTCTGTAACTGGGCGCAAAAGTTTCTATTTTTGCACAGAATCAAGTCAACTATCATCCACACTACCCCAAAGGCTTTACTTGGCACTTTATTGAAACAAAAGCTATAAAACATAATTACTACAGTAGCTTAATCATGTGGACACATAAAAACAGTAGTTATAAGTATTGGGTTGTCTCCCAACAAGCGCTTTTCTTTAATGCATTTCTAGATAGGCATGATATTTTTAATGATACACTTCCAAGCCCAATTCCAATGATAATTTTATTCATACCCTAAAGGATATAAGTGAAGTTCATAGAGAATTCTACAATTAATATAGATCAACCAATATCCAAGCTCAAAATATATAAGTGAAGCACACGAAGCATTCTATAAAACCATACTCAAAAGAATTAAGTGAAGCACAAAGAGCATTCTATCAAGCCATACTCAAAAGATTTAAGTGAAGCACATGAAGCATTCTATAAATCAATGAAGGACTATCTAATAATAGTATGGTGCATAAAGGAAAAGAAATGAAAAGTAAGCACGAAAGACGCATATCATCTGAACAAAACAAAAACCGAGGTATACCGATAATTGTTGAAGAAGAAAGATGGGATGCCAACAGGGGCATCCCCAAGCTTAGATGCTTGAGTATCTTTGAAATATTTACTTGGGGTGCCTTGGGCATCCCCAAGCTTGAACTCTTGCCTCTCCTTATTCTTCTCATATCGGTAACTCCTCGTTCTTCGAACACTTCATCCACACAAAACTTAACAAAAAAAACTTTGTGAGATTGGTTAGTATAATAAAGTAAGTCACTACCTTTAGGTACTGTTGTAAACTCATTCCAATTTCATATTAGCATTATATCTACTGTATTCCTACTTCACCATGGTTCATCCCCCCCCCCCGATACTACCCATAGATTCATCAAAATAAGTGAACAACACATAGAAAATAGAATCTGTCAAGAACAGGACAGTCTGTAGCAATCTGGAACTTTCGTATACTTCTGTAACTCCAAAAATTCTAAAAAAATAGGAAAATCTAAAAAATTTGCAGAGCAGTAATTTGTAAAAATTTCAAGATTTTTAAATGCTCCAGTAAAAAATAAAAATTCAAACACTACAGCCAAAGTTTCTGTTTTTCTACTGCACACACCAAACAAGCAAATTAAATATTCTAAAGCCAAACCTTGGCACATTATTTTTATAATACAATGAATATATACAAGGGGATACTTATTTTTGAGAAACTTCCTACATTGTTTCCATGAGCATGAACACAAGTGTTCAAGGTCGACCCTCACTTCTCCAATGCATAACCTTCCAATCACTGCTCTTTTTGAAAAAGTTTTTAGGCATGAGAGGCAAGTACATTTTTTTGGCATTTTCATTTTGTAATTTTTTGTTTGTTTCACCCACAACTAAAGAAAAACAAAAGGGAAAACAAAATCTACTTAGTGAAGAAAGCAAACAAGCATACACGAAAATATCAACACTACGCTATTGCTCCCTGGCAACGGCGCCAGTAAAGAGCTTTATAATCCCCAAGTGCAAGGAATCATCGTAGCAATTTCCAAACGTGGGAGTGATAAGTATGGAGTGTCGAACCCACAAGGAGCTAAAGGTAAGATCAATATTCTCTCAAGTCCTATCTGCCACTGATACGACTCTACGTACACTGAACATTTGCTTCCATCTAGAAACGAGAAATAAAACTACGTTGTGGGTATGAAGACGATAGCTTTGCATGATATCGGACACTAAAATATAAAAGTAGGTGTTGTTAACATAAAGTTAGAATATATTACTATAGATTATAAATAGCGAGTGTGTAATAATGATGGGTTAGTGTGCGGAATTATCCTAGGCAATTGTTACCAAGATCGGTAGTCGTCATTGCAATTTCATATGAGGGAGAGGCATAAGCCAACATAATTTCTCTTCTTGGATCATATGCACTTATGATTGGAACTCTAGCAAGCATCCACAACTACTAAAGATCATTAAGGTAAAACCCAACCATAGCATTAAAGTATCAAGTCCTCTTTTTCCCATACGCAACAACCCCCTTACTCGGGTTTATGCTTCTGTCACTCAAGCAACCCACTATAAGCGAATCATGAACGTATTGCAACACCCTACATCGGGAATCCTTTACGTGTGTGTGGCACGGAAGGCACCATAGGACATCACCAAAATAAAACATACAACTCAAACCAATCTAGATCATCAATCAACCCAAAGGACAAAAGAAATCTACTCAAAACATCATAGGATGGCAACACATCAATGGATCATAATATGTGGCATAAAGCACCATGTTCAAGTAGGGGATTACAGCAGGGTGCGGGAGAGTGGACCGCGTAAAAGAGATGAGGATGGTGATGAAGATGGTGATGTTGATGAAGACGATCACCGCGGCGATGGTTCCCCCGATGGCACTCTGGCGCCACCGAGAGAGAGGGGGAGAGGCACCCTTGTGCTTCTTCTTCCATGGCCTTCCCCCTAGATGGGGAGAGGTTCTCCCTATGGTCCTTGCCCTCCATGGCGGTGATGGCCCCGTCCGGGATCCTCCTCCATGGCCTCCGGTGATGATGGCCTCCTCCGGCAGGGCGCCAGAGATAACCTAGATTGGTTTTTCGAGGCTACACAGGCTTGCAGCGGCGGAACTCACGATCTAGGTTCTGTTCTGGGGTTTCTGGGATTTACAGGAGGTGTTGGCGTCGGGAACAAGTCAAGGGGGCCCACGAGGCGACGACAAGGACGGGGGGCACGCCCTAGGGGGGTGGGGCGCCCCCACCCTTGTGGTTACCCCAGGACTCCTCTCTGGTATCTTTTTGCTCCAGTATTTCTTATATTTTCCAAAAATATTCTCCGTAAATTTTCAGCCCATTCCGAGAACTTTTATTTCTGCACAAAAACAACACCACGGTAGTTCTGCTGAAAACAGCGTCAGTCCGGGTTAGTTCTAATCAAATCATACCAAAATCATATAGAATTGTAGTAAACATGGCATGAATACTTCATAAATTATAGATACGTTGGAGACGTATCACGGGGCTCCTCTAGCAGGATGATACATCTCCATCGTATCTACTTTTCCAAACCCTTTTGCCCTTGTTTTGGACTCTAATTTGCATAATTGGAATGGAACTAACCCGGACTGACCATGTTTTCAACAGAATTGCCATGGTGTTATTTTTGTGCAGAAATAAAAGTTCTCGGATTGACCTGAAAATTTGCGGAGAATATTTTTGGAATTAATAAAAAATATTGGCGAAAGAATCAACCAGAGGGGACCCACTAGATGACCACAAGGGTGGGGGGCGCGCCCTACCCCCTGGGTGCACCCCCTGGCTTGTGGGTCCCATGAAGCTCCACCGACCTCAACTCCAACTCCATATATTCACTTTCGGGGAGAAAAAATCATAGATAAAGATTCATCGCGTTTTATGATACGGAGCTGTCGCCGCCTCCTGTTCTTCATCGGGAGGGCAGATCTGGAGTCCGTTCGGGGCTCCGGAGAGGGGAATCCGTCGCCATCGCCATCATCAACCATCCTGCCTCACCAATTTCATGATGCTCACTGTCGTGCGTGAGTAATTCCATCATAGGCTTGCTGGACAGTGATGGGTTGGATGAGATTTATCATGTAATCGAGTTAGTTTTGTAAGGGTTTGATCCCTAGTATCAACTATGTTCTGAGATTGATGTTGTTATGACTTTGCTATGCTTAATGCTTGTCACTAGGGCCCAAGTGTCATGAATTCAAATCTGAACCCTTTATGTTTCCATGAATATATTTGTGTTCTTGATCCGAAGTTGCAAGTTATAAACACCTATTACGAGTTATGATCCGCATACCCCAAGGTGACAATAATTGGGATTCTTTCCGGTGATTACCGTAGTTTGAGGAGTTCATGTATTCACTAAGTGCTAATGCTTTGTTCCAGTTCTCTATTGAAAGGAGGCCTTAATATCCCTTAGTTCACATTAGGACCCCGCTGCCACGGGAGGGTAGGACAAAAGATGTCATGCAAGTTCTTTTTCGTAAGCACGTATGACTATATTCGGAATACATGCCTACATTATATTGATGAATACGAGCTAGTTCTGTGTCACCCTAGGTTATAACTGTTGCACGATGAATGCCATCTGACATAATTATCCATCATTGATCCATGGCCTACGAGCTTTTCGCGTATTGATCTTTGCTACATTACTTTTCCGTTGCTACTGTTACAATCATCACAAAACTACTACTGTCACTTTTGTCACCGTTACTTCCATACTACTTTGCTACTAAATACTTTGCTGCAGATATTAAGTCTTTCAGGTGTGGTTGAATTGACAACCCAGCTGCTAATAATTGAGAATATTCTTTGGCTCCCCTTTGTCGAATCAATAGATTTGGGTTGAATATCTACCCTCGAAAACTGTTGCTATCCCCTATACTTGTGGGTTATCAAGACATTTTTCTGGCGCCGTTGCCGGGGAGCATAGCTCTATTCTCTGTGTCACTTGGGATTTATATATGTTGATCACTATGGAGAAATTGAAAGATACTAAAACCAAGATCTATCCCTCTAATACGAGGGGAGGTAAGGAATTTCCATCTAGCTCTGCACTTGAGTCACCTTCTATTTTGAGTAAGCTTGCGACACCTACACCTGCTATGAATGATGCTTATGATGCTACTTCTGCTATGAATGATGCTTATGATGCTACTAATTTTCTTGATAAAACTGTGCCACTGGGTGAATTACTTGATGGACACCTTGCTAGAGTTAGAACTATTGATTTATGCTGAACATGATGATATTTCTGAAACTGATAAAATTATTGAAACTGAAAACTTTGAAACACCTGTTAGACCTAGATCTCCTAGAAATGGACTTCTTGGTATGCCCGAGGGTTATGTTATGGATGGAGAGGTAGCTAGGGACTTTCTTGCTTGTAAGGATAGAGATGATCTTAATAAATTATTGTGCAAGTGGAAAGAAACGTCTTTGAATGCTAGAATGCAGTATGATCCTAAGTTTGCTACTTCACCTATTTTTGTTACTGATAAGGATTATGAATTCTCTGTCGATCATGAGTTAATTACTTTGGTTGAATCTGATCCATTCCATGGTTATGAATCTGAAACTGTTGTGGCACATCTTACTAAACTGAATGACATAGCCACCCTATTTGCCAATGAGGAAAAAAAATTCCCTATTACTATATTCTTGAGTTGTTTCCTTTCTCATTAAAGGGTGATGCTAAGTTATGGTTTAATTCTCTTGCTCCTGGTAGTGTGCGTAGTCCCCAGGATATGATTTACTACTTCTTTGAAAAATATTTCCCTGCTCATAAGAAACAAGCTGCTTTAAAGGAAATATTTAACTTTGTGCAATTGAAGAGGAGAGTCTCCCACAAGCTTGGGGGAGGCTTCACCAATTACTTAATGCTTTGCCCGATCATCCTCTCAAGAAAACTGAAATACTTGATATATTTTATAATCGACTAACTGATACTCTTCTAAGGACCACCTAGATAGTTGTGCTAGTTGTGTTTTTAGGGAACAAACTGTTGAGCAAGCTGAATTGCTATTGAATAATATATTGAGTAATGATAATGATTGGACACTTCCTGAACCAACTCCTAAGCCAACTCCGAAGAAAAGAGGTATTCTATTTCTCAGTCCTGAAGATATGCAAGAGGCAAAGAAATCTATGAAAGAAAAAGGTATTAAAGCTCAAGATGTTAAGAATTTACCACCTATTGAAGAAATACATGGTCTTGATAACCCGACACAGGTAGTAGAGGTCAACTCTCTATATATATTTGATGAAGGTGATATTCCTCATAATAAGTCTGCTAGTCAATGCTTGGATGAGTTTGATAATTTTATTGTTAAACAATAAAATTTCAATGCTTATATTAGTAGACAATTGAAATGTAATGCTTACATGCTTGACTGCTTGGGTGATTATATGAGTAGAACTGTTAGTGATCTTACGATTATTAGTAAACATGCTTCTATGGTTAGAACTCAAGTAGAACAAGTACTTAAGGCACATGATGATTTGCTCAATGAGTTGAATAGTAAGAACAATGATGATGCTGTTATGGTTATGACTAGAGGTGGTAGAATAAATCAGGAACCTTTGTATCCTGAAGGCCACCCTAAGAGAGTTGAGCAAGATTCTCAGAGAATTAATACTGATGTACCTAGTCCTCCTAGTAATAAAAAGAAAAAGAAAACTGATAGGACTTTGCATGTTTCAAGTGAACCTGTTATAGATACACTTGAGAATCCCAATGATATTTCTATTTCTGATGCTGAGACACAATCTGGTGATGAACATGAACCTAGTGCTAATGTTAATGATGATGTTCATGTTGATGCTCAACCTAGTAATGATAGTGATGTGGAGATTGAACCTGCTGTTGATCTTGATAACCCACAATCAGTGAATCAACGTTATGATAAGAGAGACTTTGTTGCTAGGAAGCATGGTAAAGAAAGAGAACCATGGGTTCATAAACCCATGCCCTTTCCTCCTAAGCCATCCAAGAAAAAGGATGATGAGGTTTTGAGCGCTTTGTTGAAATGCTTAGACCTGTCTTTTTGCATATGCATTTGATTGATATTCTAAAAATGTCTCCTTATGCTAAGTATATGAAAGATATTGTTACAAATAAAAGAAAGATACCGGAAGATGAAATTTCCACCATGCTTGCTAATTACACTTTCAAGGGTGGGGTACCAAATAAACTAGGAGACCCAGGAGTACCAACTATACCATGCTCCATTAAAAGAAACTATGTTAAAACTGCTTTATGTGATCTTGGAGCCAGTGTTAGTGTTATGCCTTTCTCTTTATATCGTAGAGTTGAATTGAATAAGTTGACACCTACTGAAATCTCTTTGCAAATGGCTGATAAATCAACTGCAATACCCATCGGTATTTTGTGAGGATGTGCGTGTTGTGGTTGCAAACGTTACTATCTTAACAGACTTTGTTATTCTTGATATTTCCGAGGACGACGGTATGTCGATCATCCTTGGTAGACCCTTTTTGAATATGGCGGGGGCTGTTATTGATTGCAACAAAGGCAATGCCACTTTTCATGTTAATGGTAATGAGCATCCAGTACACTTTCCGAAGAAACAACCTCAAGTTCATAGTATCAATTCTATTGGAAAATTTTCAACTATTACTATTAGAGGTTTTGAATTCCCTCTCCCTATTGTCAAAAAGAAATATGATATTCTTATTGTTGGGGACATGCATATCCCCGTTGAGGTAACTTAGTGTTATTCAAAAATTCTCCGGTTTCATGTTATTCGAAAGAAGCTTGTTAATAAGACTTGATCAACCTTGTTAATGGATTCCTTTTGATGAGCATGAGATTGTAGCGACCTGATCCCAATGGACCGTAGTCTCTGTGTGTAAGTGTCATCCCTGGATCGGTATTGCTGACACACACAGTACTCGAGGATTTATAACAAAGTTCAATCACACACTTATTACATCGAGTGTCTCAAAAAGAGAACTTATTACAATAATATGGCTGAAGGCCATCTAAATAAGATAACTGCGGAAGCATCGTAGATAAATGAGTCCATCCAACTCAATGGCAATACTGAGTGCATGACAACGACCTAGCACACCTTACTCTTTGTCTGAAAATTCTGCAACATGATACGTTGCAGCTGTGTAGGTCAGCACATGGAATATGCTGGCAAGATAACACTATAGAGGTAATGATGCAAAAACAAGTATCACTACATGCATATATGGCTGGTGGAGGCTCTAAGTTTAATATTTGCATAAAGCCAATTTTTTCCTACAACAAAGGAATAGATTTTATTTAACTACCAAGTTTCTGTCATTATTGAGAAGGTTCCTCCAACTCAATCCCAAAGTAATAATTATAACCCAACAAATTCATTAAGTAAAGTGATGAGATCAAATCAATAATTCAAGTACCAGATACTCAAGATGTCCATAACCGGGGACACGGCTAACCATGATTAGTTTATACACTCTGCAGAGGTTTGCACACTTTTCCCCGCAAGACTCGATCTCCTTCGTTGAATTTCTCACACTACATGATGTTTGAGAAATGGATGATCGAGACACAGTCTTTCCGAAGCATTAACTCTTTACTCTGGGTAGACAGTACCACCTACTTCCCCTACATCTGCTAGCCTACCACTGAAAGAGGTCACACAACATACTCAACTATGCCAGAGCCCATAATGGCTTGTGGCTGCACACAGAAGTTCCTAGCATGAATAATCTTATGATCCCTTTGAGCCTGGGTGGCAAACCATAGGATGATCACACCGGTACTCCGGGATATCCTAGGACAACACTGGATTGCCCCAGGTGCCCGCAACCAATCCACCCAGATATGTATTAAAGTAGCCACCTTAAGTTTCCCTTAGTTAATATCTCTCACATCTTGCATGAATCTCACATACCAATCCACGTCTACGAGCATAGCAAGCAATATGAGCATAACGTATATTCCCAGGGTTGATAAGGGACAATAGGTTCCTACCTTAACAACTAGTTCCCATATACACATGTTACCAATCCTACTCATGCAATGTTTGAGGGTTGAAACTAATGCATAAAAACTGGGTAATAAAGGGATATGATCAAAGTGTTACTTGCCTTGCTGACGATCGGAAAACCCTAGAGATTCGTAGTAGCAAGCTTCGCACTCCGGAAACTCTATCGTGAACAAACAATAACATACATAAGCACTCAAGCATAAGATGCAAGGGTAAAACCAAAATAAAATATCTAAATAGAAAGCTCAAGTGAATAGCTTCAATTTGCAAAACGAATTGATTGAATCAGAATTACGAAACTCGAACTACGATCAAACAAAATTCAAATTCAAATCCGCTTGAAACCAAATTTTAAATTTTCAAAAACATGTTCAAGTTGATTATCTGAACAGAGGGGATCAAGACGAATAATTTCGCATTGGTTTCATTGGATTTGGATAAATGAGCAAAAAGTAGTGAGGGTTTAAAGATTAGGGACTAATTTGTAAGAAAACTAATCGCGGATAGGTCCCTGGCCGAAAATAAAACTAAAAAGAAAAAATTCTAACGAACGAACGTTCGCTAACAGAACCTACCGAACGAAAACATTCACTAACAGATCTAAACAAACGAACGTTCGCTAATTAAACTAACCTAATAAAATAAACCGATCTAAAAAGAAAAACCAAAAACTAAAAAAACCGGGGCGGGTTTAGGCGGATGTACCGGTTCGCGAAATAAAACCGGCGGTGGCGGATCAGATCGAATCACGGCGGCGGCGACTCCGGCGAGCGAGGCGGTGCGGCGACGGCGGCTGCGGGGCGGGGTAGCGCGGCGCGGGCGATGAGCTGCGGCGGCGGGCGGTGGAGGCGCGGGCGCGGCAGGGGCGGCGGCGGCATTGGAGGAGAGGGGCGACGGGGCCTCGACTTTTAAAGAGGGGGCCGGGGGGCTCAGACTTAGAGGATGGGCGACGCGGGGCGCGTGGCGGCTCGGTCCCGGACTCCGGCGAGTCCGGTTCCCGCACGGTTAGGGAAGGTGGCAGCGACTCAGGCCGGCTCGGCCTTCGGCCCAGTTCGATCCGAATTTTTTAAACAATTAATTTTTGCCGCGAAGAAAAAAATCCAAATAAAATAAAATAAAAATCCTAAAACTCCAAAAATAATTTTCACCGTCCTCTCCTAATATTTGGGACAAAGTGAACATTTTTCTGGACTAAATGCAATTTTTGAAAATGCACATTTTCCCCTAATTTAACCGAATAAAAACTCAAATAAAAACTCAAATAAATATAATTTTATTCAAAATTAAATTCCCAATATTTCCCTAGCTATTTTGAAGAAGTCATACTATCTTCTCTCATTTATTTAAATTGAAATAATTGGAAAAATAATTTCAAATAAAACACTTTGACCCAATTTACCAAATTTTGAAAATTCAAAAATGGATTTTTGTGAAAATCTCCAACTCTCTCAATTGGTCCTTGAGTTGCTTAAGGTTTCTAGGATCAAAACTCCAAATAAAACCAATTCAAAAATGCATAAATCATGGATGCATATGATGACCTAATGAATAACATCCAAATTGAAAGTTGGGATGTTACACAGATGGATGAATTTAGAAAGCACAACTCTGTGTACCTACTTTTTATTTTCTGTTATTTAGTTGGAATAAATCAAAAATAGTATTATCTGTCTGTTTTCTGAATTATCCATGGAATAAAAATGCCCCGAAAATAAAAGTTCTCCAAATGCCCTGAAAATTTAGTATGATTTTTTATAAAATATTTTAGAATTTCTGGCACTAAGAATGCACCAGGGGGGTGCACCAGTGGACCACAAGGGTGGAGGACGCGCCCAACCCCCTTGGGTGCGACCCCTGCCTTATGGGTCCCACGCGGGCCCCCCTCATTTATTCCATCACCCATCCACTTCGTCTTCCTCCAGAAAAAATCATCTCGTTGCTCAAACCCATGTTCCAGCTCATCTTGCTGCCATTTTTGATCTCCTTGTGCAAAGCTCCATTTACAAAACTGTTTTGGGGGATTGTTCTTCGGTATGTGACTCCTCCAATGGTCCAATTAGTTTTTTGTTCTAGTGCTTTATATATTGTAAATTTTTGCTACTGTGGTGACTTTATTCTTGAGCTTCCATGCAAATTTATTTGGTCCAAAGTACTTTGGATGCCTGATATAGCCCCTAGACACTTGTATGAGTAGTTGCTATCAATCTTGTTGAGTTTGGTTCTTTTTTATTTTGAGTCACTAAAAATTTCAGAAATTTTCATAGGAAAGAAATGATGAAAAAATGGTTGAGAGGCTCTTCAAGCAGGGGTTCAAAGGAAAATGTAACTGAAGAGAAGAAGAAGCCCAAGTATAACCTTCCTCGCACCGCGGAGGTTCGGCCGTGTGAATGGCCAAGCGATGCATTCTTAGGGGCGGCCGGAATTTATGATGATTTTTATTATTTGGCGGAGAATGCAGGCATCACCGACTTCCTCCACGATAAGTGTGACCAATACCTCCTACTCACTAATACCTTTGTGCAAAATTTTCACTTCCGTTATAGGGAAGATCCTCCTATGGTAGAATTTCACTTATATGATGTGCCTAAGAAAATGACTCTTTATGATTTTTGCAATGTTTGCAAAATACCTTATGAGGGTAGCGTCAGTGAACCACGTCCTAGAGATGTGGAGGAATTTATTGCTGAGACTACTGTGGGGGAAGAGAGAGGAGTGTCGGAAACAAGAGTAGCTAGTTTACATTTTCCAATTTTACGCTATTATTTATTATTTGCGGGGAGATGTTTGATTGGTCGTGGGGAGAGTGGAGGCCTTAGTGCCCCTGACCTTGCCATGTTATGCCATGCTCTATATACTGATAGAACTTTTAGTTTGGGCGCTATGGTTGCTCGACGGTTGAGCTTAAACCGTTCGAGGGGTCCTATTTTCGGAGGTATCTATGCTTCTCGCTTAGCTAAACATTTTGAGTTACCCATTAGGCTTGATGAGAAAGAGGAGATGCTGCTACCCACTAGATATTTGGACTATAACAGTATGGTAGCGCATGATTTTATTAAGAAGGATAAGAGAAAGAGACTTCTCTACAACTTAGTATTTAGTCAGGGTACTTGTGAGACTATTGCTCTGCCTGCTTCTTCTTTGTTCGATATTTATTCAGGAAGGTACACTATTATGCCCGAGGACATCTACAGATTTTGGGGTCTGTCACAACCCCTGGTACCTGAGCCAGCACCAATTCCTGACCCGTATCAGGAGCCTGTTTATCAGTGGGAGCCACAGGAGCTCGCCAACCAGTGGAACCCTCAGGACCCTCCGGAGTATTGAGGAGAGGGTTATTTCTAGCTGTGGCCCTAAACCAACTTAGGCCAAAAGCCTAAGCTTGGGGGAGCACGTATTTCTCACCGACATTACATTCATGTTCACACACTCATTCCAGTTGCCAGTGTTCATACTTTTTCATTGTATTATCCATGCTAGTTTGTTTTCTTTTCTAGCTTTCTTCTTGTGTGTTTGAAAAACTTTGAGAAAATCAAAAAAATAGTTGTAGTTTCTTTCCGTTCCATGTTTATTTCTCATTCTTCTTTTGCTTGTTGGGAGCTTTCCCATGTAAATAGTTTTTCTCGTTCTTGTTTTACTTTCTTCACAAAAACAAAAACTCTAAAAACATTTCAGTGTGTTTCTTTGAAATTCTTTTTCTTTTATTTGGGGTTCAAGAGGAGAAGACCACGATGAAAAATGATGAGTGGCTCTCATATGCCTTATTGTTGATCTAACAAAGAGCCCATATTACCTTGTCTTCTCCTTTGAATAAATGTTTGCAGATTCCAACTTAGTCCAATGCACGTGCACTATTATTATTATCCACACCGTTCGGTCGTGCAAGTGAAAGGCAATAATGACGATATATGGTGAAATGATTGAGATGAGGAAAAGCTGGTATGAACTCGACCTATCTTGTTTTTGTAAATATGATTAGTTCATCATTCTTGATTCAGCCCATTATGAATAAAACATGTTAGCAATGACAATTAGAGATTATAGTTACTCATGCCATGCTTAATTAGCTAGGAGTTTATAATGGTTTACCTTGCGTCCCAACATGCTTTTAAAATGGTTGTGATGTAGTATGATAGGATGGTATCCTCCTTTGAATGATTCGAGTGGCTTGACTTGGCACATGTTCACGCATGTAGTTGAAACAAATCAACATAGCCTCCACGATATTTATGTTCATGGTGATTTATATCCTACTCATGCTTGCACTCAATGTTGGTTAATCTCAGTGCATGTTTATCACTGTTGTCGTTCTCTAGTTGGTCGCTCCTCAATCTCTTGCTAGCCTTCTCTTGTACTAAGCAGGCATACTGCTTGTGCATCCACTTCCACAAACCCAAAGTTGTTGCATATGAGTCCACCATACCTACCTATATGCGGTATTTACCTGTCGTTCCAAGTAAATTTGCATGTGCCAAACTCTAAACCTTCAAATGATAATCTGTTTTGTATGCCCGAATCACTCATGTAGCGACTGGGGGCTGTCAGTATCTTCCATGATAGGTGGGTTATTCTCCCGATGAGTGTTGATTCACTTGTCATTCATGAGAAAGTGGCTGGTAATCGGGATGCCCAGTTCCATGCTCAAATCAAATCAAAATATAAATATCAAACAAAACTCCCCCAAGACTGTTGTTGGTATGGACGGTACCCATTGTTTCGGACCAGCCGTGGAGTGTGATTATTGGTGGAGGGGGAGTAAAAGCTTTACCATTCTATTTGGGAACCGCCTATAATGTATCTAGCATGGAAGATGCCAAGATCTCTTGGTCGTTGCGTTGACAATGAAAGCATACCGATCAAAATATTATTCATCTCTGTTTGAAAACTCGAGCTCTGGCACCTCTGCAAATCCCTACTTCCCTCTGTGAAGGGCCTATCTATTTACTTTTATTGCCGAGTCATCATCCTCTTCTAAAACGCACCAGTTAGAGAGCACCACTTTCATTTGTATGCATTATTATTAATTGATATTGAGTGTGACTGGATATCTTTTACCATGAATTACAATGTCTAGTTAGTCCTTGATCTTCAGGGGTGCTCTGCATTTATGTTTTGCGGTCTCAAAAAGGGCTAGCGAGATACCATTCTGTTATATCATATCATGATTGTTTTGAAGAAGTGTTGTCATCTGAGATTTATTATTATTGCTCGCTAGTTCATTATGCCATTGATATGAGTAAACGTGAGACCTAAATGTTATTGTGAATATGGTTAGTTCATAATCTTTACTGAAAACCTGAATGTTGGCTATACATATTTGCAACAAAAAGATCAAACAGAGTTTGTAAAAGTTTTTCTTTATCACTTTCAATTTGTCAACTGAATTGCTTGAGGACAAGCAATGGGTTATGCTTGGGGGATTTGATACGTCTCCATCGTATCTACCTTTCCAAAAAAATTTGCCCTTGTTTTGGACTCTAATTTGCATAATTTGAATGGAACTAACCGGACTGACGCTGTTTTCAGAAGAATTGCCATGGTGTTATTTTTGCGCAGAAAGAAAAGTTCTCGGATTGACCTGAAAATTTACGGAGAATATTTTTGGAATTCTTAAAAAAATATTGGTGAAAGAATCAACCAGAGGGGACCCACCAGGTGACCACAAGGGTGGGGGCGTGCCCTACCCCCTGGGCGCACCCCCTGGCTTGTGGGTCCCACGAAGCTCCAGCGACCTCAACTCCAACTCCATAAATTCACTTTTGTGAAGAAAAAAATCAAAGAGAAGGATTCATCGTGTTTTACGATACAGAGCCGCCGCCGCCTCCTGTTCTTCATCGAGAGGGCAGATCTGGAGTCCGTTCGGGGCTCCGGAGAGGGGAATCCGTCACCATCGTCATCATCAACCATCCTCCATCACCAATTTCATGATGCTCACCGCCGTGCGTGAGTAATTTCATCATAGGCTTGCTGGACGGTGATGGGTTGGATGAGATTTATCATGTAATCGAGTTAGTTTTGTTAGGGTTTGATCCCTAGTATCCACTATGTTCTGAGATTGATGTTGCTGTGACTTTGCTATGCTTAATGCTTGTCACTAGGGCCCGAGTGCCTTGAATTCAAATATGAAACCTTTATGTTTCCACGAATATATTTGTGTTCTTCCGATCTTGCAAGTTGTAGACACCTATTACGAGTTATGATCCGCATACCCCAAGGTAACAATAATTGGATTCTTTCCAGTGATTACTGTAGTTTGAGGAGTTCATGTATTCACTAAGTGCTAATGCTTTGGTCCAGATCTCTATTAAAAGGAGGCCTTAATATCCCTTAGTTTCCATTAGGACCCCGCTGCCACGGGAGGGTAGGACAAAAGATGCCATGCAAGTTCTTTTCCATAAGCACGTATGACTATATTCGGAATACATGCCTACATTATATTGATGAATTGGAGCTGGTTCTGTGTCACCCTAGGTTATAACTGTTGCATGATGAATGCCATCCGACATAATTATCCATCAATTATCCATTGCCTACGAGCTTTTCACATATTGATCTTTGCTACGTCACTTTTTCGTTTCTACTGTTACAATCATCACAAAACTACTACCGTTACTTCCATACTACTTTGCTACTAAATACTTTGCTGCTGATATTAAGTCTTTTAGGTGTGGTTGAATTGACAACTCGGCTGCTAATACTTGAGAATATTCTTTGGCTCCCCTTGCGTCGAATCAATAAATTTGGGTTGAATACTCTACCCTCGAAAACTATTGCGATCCCCTATACTTGTGGGTTATCGCAGGACGCCGGCGCGATGGCGGGAAAAGGGCGGCGGCTCCTGGGCGATGCGGTGAGGGAGGTGGGGCGCGGGTGGCTCGGACACGGATCGGCCCGGGGTGAGCTCCTTTGGGTGGTGACGGATCCGACCTGGAGAGAGAGAGAGAAATAGAGAGAGGTGAGAGAAACCTGACAAGGGGGCCCCACCTAGGTCAAAACCGCCATTGACTAGTGCCACATCAATAGCAGGTGGAGAAAAACCAGCCAAGAGGGTGTTTAGTCCGGTTTGGGTTTGTTTGGGGGGTAAAAGAAGCAGAAAAATAGATCAGGGGGTAAAGTGAACCACCCACTTTATTCAAGGTAGTAAAATGGACTTTTTTCTTGATTCTATAGCTCTGTAATTTTTAGTTTGATAAGATGAGCATGTTTAAAATGTGATTATGTGCCCATTTTGATGTTTAGTTTGGTAAGTAAATTTGATGATTTGATTATCAAGGTGTAAGGAAAAGTTCAGTCAAGTATTAAGTGTAAAATTCAGTTTTAACTGAACTTTTAGCTAAATCGATAACTGAAGTTTTAACCGTATCTCAAATCTGAAATTTTTAACTGAATCTTTAACTTAACTTTTAACTGAATCTGCAAATGAACTTTTAACTGAATCTCTATCTTAACTTTTAATTGAATCTCAAATCTGAACTTTTTAACTAGATCTCTAACTGAACTTATAACTAGATCTCTATCTAAGCTTTTTACTGAATCTTTTAACTTTACTTTAGACTAAATCTTTAATTGGAATTTGAATTTAATGTGTAATTTTTGTATTGCGAGGAGTTGGTAGTTGTTGAATAGTACAGTGGATAGATGAGGAGTGGCCAGAGCATCTATAGAATGCTCTTCACAAACTATGGCTGATGAATGAGGATAGCCCGCATGCTAATAGGCTTGCGTGCCTGGAACATTCATATACTGTCCATAATCTTACAAAACAGAAAAGGAAGTGATGTCTGCTAGACTATGTCGGTATTTTCCCAAAGAGGAAGGGATGATGCAGCACAGCGACGGTAGTTATTTCCTCAATGATGAGACCAAGGTTATCGAACGAGTAGGAGAACCAAGCAACACTAAGTAAACAACACATGCACACAAATAACAAATACTCGCAACCCGACGTATTAAATGGGTTGTCAATCCCTTTCGGGTAACGGCGCCAGGAATTGGCAAACGGACGTGAGAAAGTTGTAATAATTTGATAGATCGATCTCGCACGAACGCGAGATAAAATAAATTGCAGCAAGATATTTTGTATTTTTTGGTTTATTATATCTAAAAATAAAAGCAAATAAAATAAATCACAAAGGCAAATATAATAAAGAAGAGACCCGGGGGCCGTAGATTTCACTAGTGGCTTCTCTCGAGAAAAATAGCAAACGGTGGGTAAACGACTTACTGTTGGGAGATTGATAGAACTTCAAAAAATCATGACGATATCCAGGCAATGATCATTATATAGGCATCACGTCCAAGATTAGTAGACCCACTCCTGCCTGCATCTACTACTATTACTCCACACATCGACCGCTATCCAGCATGCATCTAGTGTATTAAGTTCATGGAGAAACGGAGTAATGCAATAAGAACGATGACATGATGTAGACAAGATCTATTTATGTACAAAAATACCCCGTCTTGTTATCCTTAATAGCAACGATACATACGTGTCGGTTCCCCTTCTGTCACTGGGATCAAGCACCGTAAGACGGAACCCGTCACAAAGCATCTCTTCCCATTGCAAGATAAATAGATCAAGTTGGCCAAACAAAACCCAAATACTGGAGAAGAAATATGAGGCTATAGGCAATCATGCATAGAAGAGATCAAAGAAACTCAAATAACTTTCATGGATAAAAAGAAAGATCTAATCATAAACTCAAAGTTCATCCGATACCAACAAACACACCGCAAAAAGAGTTACATCATATGGATCTCCAAGAGACCATTGTATTGAGAATCAAAAGAGAGAGAGGAAGCCATCTAGCTACTAACTACGGACCCGTAGGTCTACAAAGAACTACTCACGCATCATCGGAGAGGCACCAATGGACATGATGAACCCCTCCGTGATGGTGTCTAGATTGGATCTAGTGGTTCTGGAACTTGCGGCGGCTGGAATTGATTTTCGTCAACTTCCCTAGGGTTTCTAGAATTTTGGGGTATTTATAGAGTAAAGAGGCGGTTCGGGAGGCACCTGAGGTGGGCACAACCCACCAGGCGCGCACTGGTGGGTTGTGCTCCCCTCGGAGCACCCCCCAGGTGCTTCTTCGGCCCACTGGATGTCTTCTGGTCCAAAAAAATCCACAAAAAGTTTCGCTGCGTTTGGACTCCGTTTGGACCATGTCTTTCAAAATATCAATGCTAAAATAAGTTATCCCTAGCCCATCATGCTCAATCATTGATCCATTCATGAAACACACTCGCATATTAGCTACACCCAATGCTCAAATACGATCATAGTGCCCCCTAGTTGGTGCTTTATAAGAGAAGATGGAGACTCAAATTAAAAATAAAAATTGCATAAAGTAAAAGAAAGGCCCTTCGCAGAGGGAAGTAGGGATTTGTAGAGGTGCCAGAGCTCAAAGCGAAAAACATAGAGATAAAAACATTTTGGGAGGCATGCTTTTCCTGTCAACTAGAACGATTGAGTAGTTCCCAATACTTTCCATGCTAGATATATCATAGGCGATTCCCAAACAGAAATTAAAGTTTATTCCTTTTTCAACCATACTTTCACTTTCCATGGCTAGCCGTATCCACGGGTGCCTTCCATACCAACACTTTCCAAGGAATTTATTATTTCACAACAGAAAGTAAATTAATTTTTCATTTCGGGACTAGGCATCCCTAATACCTTTGCCTTACTCTCGTGCAATGACAAGTGAATAAACACTCATCGTGAGAATAACATATCTAGCATGGAAATATATTAGCCACCCCCTACCGGTTCATGAGATGTACGAGCACACAAAAGAGAAGTTTATTTTGAAAATTAGAGATGTCACATGCAAATTTGCTTAGAAAGGCAAAAAAATACCGCATATAGGTAGGTATGGTGGACTCATGTGGCAAAACTGGTTTAAAGGATTTTGGATGCACAAGTAGTGATCATATATACTTAGTGCAAAATGAAGGCTAGCAGAAGACTGAGAAGCGACCAACCAAGAAACGAATAAACTCATAAGCGAGCATTGAGCATAATTAACACCGAATAATGCACCACAAGTAGGATGTAATTTCATTGCACAACTATTAACTTTCGTGCTTGCATAGGGAATCACAAACCTTAACACCAATATTCTTACTAAAGCATGATTACTCATCAACATGACTCACATACCACATCATCATATCTCAAAACTATTTCAAGGAATCAAGTTTATTTTGTCCAATGATCTTCATGAAAGTATTATATCCTTCTTGGATATCTATCACTTTGGAACTAATTTTCATGTGTTCCTTTTGATAAGCTCAAACAAATATAAGTGAAGATCATGAGCATAATATTTATTTCTCTCAAATTAATTTAAGTGAAGCAAGAGAGAATTTCTTAAAAAATTTACTAACTCTCAAATAAATATAAGTGAAGCAAGAGAGCATTTCTTCAAAAGTACTAAAGCATGCTCAAAAAGATATAAGTGAAGCACTAGAGCAATTCCATAGCTTATAAAGATTTAAGTGAAGCATAGAAAGCAATTCTAACAAGTCATGGCATAATTTTGGATTTCTCAAACAAATGTGTCCAGCAAGGATTCTTGACTTAAAACAAAAAGAAAAACAAGCAAAGACTCATATCATACAAGACACTCCAAGCAAAACTCATAGTATGTGACGAATAAAAATATAGCTTCGAGTAAAATACTTATGGTCGTTGGAAGAAAGAGGGGATGCACTCGGGGCATCCCCAAGCTTAGTTGCTTGCTTCTCTTTGGATAATAGCTTGGGATTCCATGGGCATTCCCAAGCTTAGGCTCTTCTTACTCCTTATTCCTTCATCCATCGTAACATCACCCAAAACTTGAAAACTTCAATCACACAAAACTCAACAAAACCTTCATGAGATCCATTAGTATAAGAAAGCAAATCACTACTGTAAGTACTGTTGCAACCCATTCATATTTTATTCTTACATTATATCTACTGTATTCCAACTTTTCTATGGCAAAAACTCTTCAAAGAAAACCATAGAATCATCAAAACAAGCACACAACACAAAGAAAACAGAATATGTCAAAAATAGAACAGTTTGTAGCAACCTGGATATTTTGAATACTTCTGTAACTCCAAAAATTCTGAAAAAATAGGACAACCTGAGAAATTTGTATAGCAATCTACTGTAAAAAATTCAGAATTTTTTGCCGAATATGTGATTTTTAAAAGTTGTAACTCTGGACGCAAAAGTTTCTGTTTTTTAGCAAGATCAAAACAAGTATCACCCAAGAAGATCCTAAAGGCTTTACTTGGCACAAACACTAATTAAAACAAAAAAAACACAATCATAACAGTAGCATAATTTTGCAAACACTCAAGAACAGTAAGCAAAAGAAATAAATAAATTTTATTCATTGGGTTGCCTCCCAACAAGAGCTATCGTTTCACGCCCCTAGGTACGCATAAAGCAAGGATCTAAGTTTTGTCGTCTTTCTCCAACTCTTCAATCAAACACTTAGAATTCTTCAAAGATTTATCATAAAGATTTTCAATTACAATACTCCTAGGAACAAATTTGCAGAATTCATTCTTGCCCAAGGGATCTCTTATAACTTCAACAAAATCCGAATGAATACTAATCATCTTAAGATCCTCTTTACTGTTATTACTAGAAGTTACACCCTTGTTCTTAGTAACTTGAGTAATCGTGCCAATCTTTACGGGAGTTTTTCAATAGTTTTAGCGGAGGCAAAAGCCATGCTTAAATTACTAAAGATTTCTTCTAGTTTATCAATCCGAGATGGACTTTCTTCAATTCTTTCATGAAATACGGTTCCCTTTTCTTTTAACAACTTAAAAACTTCTCCCGCTTTTGACCCAATTTTAGTAGCAAAAGTATGCATCTTTTTATCCAAGTTTTCAATATGCACTTCAGTAATCATTTTCTTTTCGATAGCATCTAATCTTTCCATGACATGCTCAAGAGTCAAAGTTGTTTCATTAATCATAAGAGGTGGTGAGCCTACTAACTTTCCCATAGCATTAAAGCATCAAGAGAGGGACACATCAAGAAATTTCCACTGGTAATCGTATCAAGGACGAATCTATACCAAGTGGTGATGCCCATATAAAAATAACAAAGAAGAACAACGGTAGATTGCTTACGGATAGATCTATTATGAGCATTGCAAATTCTATACCAAGCATCTTTTAAATTCTCCCCTCCCCTTTGTTTAAAGTTCAGAACCTCGTTCTCGGGAGTGCACGCAATAGAGGAAGAACTATCCATGACGACAATAAAGGCAAACAAGATTGCACACAAAAACAGACCCGGCAAGAAAACGGCGAACGAAAAAAGAGAGCGAATAAAACGGAAAATTTTTGTGAAGTGGGGGAGAGGAAAATGAGAGGCAAATGGAAAATAATGTAAATTACAAGGAGATGAGATTTGTGATAAGGAACCTGGTAGATGTTGATGATGTCTCCCCGGCAACGGCGCCAGAAATTCCTTTTGATGTGTGCTAGACTACGTCGGTATTTCCCCAGAGAGGAAGGGATGATGCAGCACAACGAGGGTAGATATTTCCCTCAGTGATGAGACCAAGGTTATCGAACCTAGGAGTACCAATCAACACTACGTAAACAGCACCGGCACACAAATAACAAATACTCGCAACCCAACGTATTAAAGGGGTTGTCAATCCCTTTCGGGTAACGGTGCCAGAAATTGGCAAATGGACGTGAGAAAGTTGTAATAATTTGATTGATAGATCTCGCGGAACGCGAGATAAAATAAACTGCAGCAAGATATTTTTGTATTTTTGGTTTAATAGATCTGAAAATAAAAGCAAATAAAATAGATCGCAAGGCAAATATAATAAAGAAGAGACCCGGGGCCGTAGATTTCACTAGTGGCTTCTCTCGAGAAAAATAGCAAACGGTGGGTAAACGAATTACTGTTGGGCAATTGATAGAACTTCAAATAATCATGATGATATCTAGGCAATGATTATTATATAGGCATCACGTCCAAGATTAGTAGACCGACTCCTGCCTGCATCTACTACTATTACTCCACACATCGACCGCTATCCAGCACACATCTAGTGTATTAAGTTCATGGAGAAACGGAGTAATGCAATAAGAACGATGACATGATGTAGACAAGATTATTTATGTAGAAATAGACCCCAACTTGTTATCCTTAATAGCAATGATACATACGTGTCGGCTCCCCTTTTGTCACTGGGATCAAGTACTGTAAGATCGAACACATCACAAAGCACCACTTCCCATTGCAAGATAAATAGATCAAGTTGGACAAACAAAACCCAAATATCGGAGAAGAATTACGAGGCTATAAGCAATCATGCATATAAGAGATCAAACAAGACTCAAATAACTTTCATGGATAAAAAGATATATCTGATCATAAACTCAAAGTTCATCCGATCCCAACAAACACACCGCAAAAATAGTTACATCATATGGATCTCCAAGAGACCATTGTATTGAGAATCAAAATAGAGAGAGGAAGCCATCTAGCTACTAACTACGGACCCATAGGTCTACAAAGAACTACTCACGCATCATCGGAGAGGCACCAATGGACATGATGAACCCCTCTGTGATGGTGTCTAGATTGGATCTGGTGGTTCTGGGACTTGCGGCGGCTGGAATTGATTTTTGTCGACTCCCTAGGGTTTATGGAATTTTGGGGTATTTATAGAGTAAAGAGGCGGTTCGGGAGGCACCCGAGGTGGGCACAACCCACCAGGGCGCGCCTGGTGGGTTGTGCTCCCCTCGGAGCACCCCCAGGTGCTTCTTCAGCCCACTGGATGTCTTCTGGTCCAAAAAAATCCACAAAAAATTTCGCTGCGTTTGGACTGTGTTTGGTATTGATTTCCTGCGATGTAAAAAAACATGCAAAAAACATCAACTGGCACTTGGCACTATGTCAATAGGTTAGTACCAAAAATGATATAAAATGACTATAAAATGATTATAAAACATCGAGGAATGATAATATAACAGCATGGAACAATAAAAAATTATAGATACGTTGGAGACGTATCAGGAAGCTGCAAGAGACTTATGAGAAGTTCGTTGAGGATGTGAACAACCTCCTGGATGCCCGAAATAACCTTGCACGGGAAAGGAAAGCTACAAGGAGGGTGAATAGGAGAAGATCACTCTCTCTACTGAAAACAACACGGGAAAATTGAGGGAACAACTTCGTGCAAAGGATGCTGAGGTCGCTGAACTGAAGGGTGTTGTTGACCAGTTGAAGTTCATTCATGTTGCTCAAGGCAATGTCATTAGGAATTTGAAGTTCAATCATCTTAAAGAGAAGGAAAAAGATGAGCACTGATAAGAGGACTTTGGAGTTTTGCTTTGCATGCCTAAAGAAAGAGAAGGAGAAGCTGACCACTAGGAAGAGTCTGGAGTGTTGCATTGCTGACCTGAAGAAAGAGAAGGAGAAGTTCAACATTGAGAAGAGAAATCTGGTGTGCTACATTGCTGACCTGAAGAAGCAGGTGAAGATAACAAGAGGAAGTTCAAGGAGATCAGGGATATTTGCGATCAGGGCTAATTTTTGATCTGACCTTGTGGGTTAGTATCTTTAGTTAGAAGCTCTAAACCGTGGCTTCTAATGTGTTAACTATGAATGTTCTAAACTATGTGATAGGGTCTCCTACTACAGGTAGGGTCATAAAGCAGACATCTTGGACCAACCCAGGACCCCACATCAACAAACAGTAAGGCCCTCGGGCCACAAGCACACTTAGGTGTTCACCAAGAAACATTCCACTCATATTGCATCCATCCACTCGGATGGTCACCTAGCCACTCGGATGCACGCAATCCACTCAGCTGCTCTATCTGCACTCGGGCAAGGGAGGCGAATAGACAACATGTTGGAAATATTCCCTAGAGGCAATAATAAAATGGTTATTATCATATTTCCCGTTCATGATAAATGTTTACTGTTCATGCTATAATTGTATTGACCTGAAACTTAAATACATGTGTGAATACATAAACTACACTGTGTCCCTAGTATGCCTCTACTAAACTAGCTCGTTGATCAAAGATGGTTAAGGTTTCCTAACAATAGACATGAGTTGTCATTTGATAACGGGATCACATCATTAGGAGAATGATGTGATGGACAAGACCCAACCGTAAGCTTAGCATCAGATCGTTTAGTTTATTTGCTATAGCTTTCTTCATGTCAAGTATCTATTCCTTAAACCATGAGATCATGTAACTCCTTGACACTGGAGGAATAATTATTCTGTATACAAACTTCACTTCATAACTGGGTGATCATAAAGGTGCTCTAAAGGTATCTCTGACGGTATCAGTTGGGTTGGCATGGATCAAGACTAGGATATTTGTCACTCCGTATGACGGAGAGATATCTCTGGGCTCTGTAGGTAATACAACATCTTAAAGAGCTTGCAAGCAACGTGACTAATGAGTTAGTCACGGGATCTTGTATTACAGAATGAGTAAAGAGACTTGTCAGTAATGAGATTGAACTAGGTATGGAGATACCGACGATCGAATCTCAGGCAAGTAACAAATCGCCGGACAAAGGGAATTGCATACGGGATTAATCGAACCCTTGACATCGTGGTTCAACCCATAAAAGATCTTTGTGGAATATGTGGGAATCAATATGGGCATCCATGTCCCGCTATTTGTTATTGACCGTAGAGGTGTCTCGGTCATGACTACATGATTCCCGAACCCGCATGGTCGCACGCTTAAAGTTTGTTGATGCTAGAGTAGTATTGGGATATTTGATGATTGGTAACCGAATGTTTTTCGGAGTCTCGGTTGAGATCCCAGACGTCACGAGGAGTCTCGGAATGGTCGAGAGGTAAGGATTTGTATATGGGAAGTCATATTTTAGGTTCCGGAAAAGTGCAGTTTTTTCGGTATTGTACCAAGAAGCTTCTAGAAGGTTCCGAAGGATTCTGGAGGGGTCTGGAAGTCCACAAGTGGGTCCACCATGACCCAAGGGCTACCATGGGCTGAGGGGATGCGCCCTGGCCCTATTGTTCTACGCGCACCAAGTCCTCGAAAGCCCATGTGGCTAGGGAAGAAAAAAAAGGAGGAGCCGTAGTAGGAATAGGATTGGACTTGGAGTCCAAGTCCTCTCCCCCTTCGCTGCACCCTAGGGCTTGGAGGGGCTGTTCCTGATACGTCTCCAATGCATCTATAATTTTTTATTGTTCCATGCTATTATATTATCTGTTTTGGATGTTTAATGGGCTTTAATATGCTCTTTTATATTATTTTTGGGACTAACCTATTAACCGGAGGCCCAGTGCCGGTTTCTGTTTTTTTGCCTATTTCAGTGTTTTGCAGAAAAATAATACCAAACGGAATGCAAACGGAATGCAAACGGAATGAAACCTTCGCGATGATCTTTCTTGGAACGAAAGCAATATAGAAGACTTGGAGTTGAAGTCTGGAACTCCGCGAGGCGGCCACGAGGTAGGAGGGCGCGCCCAGGGGGTAGGCGTCCCCCCACCCTCGTGGGCCCCACGAAACTCCACCGACGTACTTCTTTCACCTATATATACTCTTATAGCCTAAAAACATCAGGGGGAGCCACGAAACCACTTTTCCACCACCGCAACCTTCTGTACCCGTGAGATCCCATCTTGGGGCCTTTTCCGGCGATCTGCCGGAAGGGGAATCGATCATGGAGGGCTTCTACATCAACACCATAGCCTCTCCGATGATGTGTGAGTAGTTTACCACAGACCTTCAGGTCCATAGTTATTAGCTAGATGGCTTCTTCTCTCTCTTTGGTTCTCAATACAAAGTTCTCCTCGATGTTCTTGGAGATCTATTCGATGTAATACTCTTTTGCGGTGTGTTTGCCGAGATCCGATGAATTGTGGATTTATGATCAAGTTTATCTATGAATAATATTTGGTTCTTCTCTGAATTCTTATATGCATGATTTGATATCTTTGCAAGTCTCTTCGAATTATCGATTTAGTTTGGCCTACTAAATTGATCTTTCTTGCAATGGGAGAAGTGCTTAGCTTTGGGTTCAATATTGTGATGTCCTTTCCCAGTGACAGTAGGGGCAGCAAGGCACGTATTGTACTATTGCCATCGAGGATAAAAAGATGGGTTTATAACATATTGCTTGAGTTTATCCCTCTACATCATGTCATCTTGCTTAATGCGTTACTCTGTTCTTATGAACTTAATACTCTAGATGCATGCTGGATAGTGGTCGATGTGTGGAGTAATTGTAGTAGATGCAGAACCGTTTCGGTCTACTTGACACGGACGTGATGCCTATATTCATGATCATTGCCTAGATATTCTCATAACTATGCGCTTTTCTATCAATTGCTCAGCAGTAATTTGTTCACCCACCGTAATACATGTTATCTTGAGAGAAGCCACTAGTGAAACCTATGGCCGCCGGGTCTATTTTACATCATATAAGTTTCCGATCTACAATTCTAGTTTCCTATTTATTTTATTTTGCAATCTTTACTTTCCAATCTATACAAAAAAATACCAAAAATATTTATCTTACTATCTTTATTAGATCTCACTTTTGCGAGTGACCGTGAAGGGATTGACAACCCCTTTATCGCGTTGGTTGCAAGGTTCTTGATTGTTTGTGCAGGTACTAGGTGACTTGCGTGTTATCTCCTACTGGATTGATACCTTGGTTCTCAAAAACCGAGGGAAATACTTACGCTACTTTGCTGCATCACCCTTTCCTCTTCAATGGAAAACCAACGCATTCTCAGGAGGTAGCAAGAAGGATTTCTGGCGCCGTTGCCGGGGAGATCTACGCCAAGTCAAGACATACCAAGTACCCATCATAAACTCTTCTCCCTCCCATTACATTATTTGCCATTTTCCTCTCGTTTTCCTCTCCCCCACTTGTAAAACGATTTTCGAAAACCTTTGCCTTTTCTTTGCCCTCATTCCGTTCGATCTTGTGTTACCATGTGCCTTCTTTTTGCTTGCATCTTCGCTTGCTAAAAGTTTATGGATCCTCATCCCGTTGCTAATCGTTTTAAGAGATCCAATTGTGATGAACCAATTTCTAGTGATTTGAGTGCACTAGATTATCTTTATGAGGTTTTGCTTGAAATTCGTGAATCTAAAAATTGTGATGAAGAAATTTATGAAGAGATTCAGGATAGCTCCTTGAATAAAAAGCATGATTGCAATGATTTTACTATAAATTCTCTTGATGTCAATTGTGCTAATAATATGCAAAACCCTAAGCTTGGGGATGCTAGTTTCGCTATGTCCACGACTTGTTACAATGATCATGATTGGGGTGATTCTGCTTATGATCTTGAAAATTTATTTAAGCCCCATGATGAATATGAGATTGATAATAATGTTTGCAATAATATTGAAAGTGGGTTTGGAAGAGTATCAACTTAGATCCCACATATTTGGAGAATGTTCAATCTTATGAAATTTTTGATAAAAGTGGGTTTGGAGAGGTCATGACTTTAGTTAATGTTAATCCCACTATTTTGGAAGAGTGTCAACTTTGCATGCATGTGGTTCATAAAGAGAATATTTTATGTGATAGCTATGTTGTTGAATTTGCTTATGATACTACATGTAATTATTATGAGAGAGGAAAATATGGTTGTAGAAATTTTCATGTTACTAAATTACCTCTCTTCATGTTGAGAATGCTATCGTCCCTTTCTTCTTCCTTGCATATGCTAGTTCTTGCTTGCCTTGAAAATTTGTTTGCTTACAAAATGCCTATGCATAGGAAGTATGTTAGACTTAGATGTGTTTGTCATGTGTTTTATGATGCTCTCTTTGCGCTTCAATTCTTGTCTTTCATGTGGGCATCATTAAAATTATCAATGCCTAGCTAGGGGCGTTAAACGATAGCGCTTGTTTGGAGGAAACCCAATTTTATTTTTGTTCTTTGATTTTTGTTCCTTTTTAGTAGTAAATAAACCATATAGCTTATTTTTAGATGTGGTTTTATTTTTTAATTAGTGTTTGTGCCAAGTAGAACCTTTGGGAAGACTTGGGTGAAGTCTTTGCGATCTTGCTGTAAAAAACAAAAACTTTTGCGCTCACGAGATTAGCTGTCATATTTTACTGGAGAGAGCTTTTAGGTTGATTCTTTTTTCAGATTATTAATAGACAAATTTCTCACGTCCAAAAATTTATTTCCGAATTTTTGGAGTTACATAAGTATTCTAACAAATCAGATTGCTACAGACTGTTCTGTTTTTGACAGATTCTGTTTTTCGTGTGTTGTTTGCTTATTTTAATCAATCTATGAGTAGTATCGGGGGGTGTGAACCATAGAGAAGTTGGAATACAGTAGGTTTAACACCAATATAAATAAATAATGAGTTCATTACAGTACCTTAATGTGGTGGTTTGTTTTCTTATACTAACGGAGCTCATGGGATTTTCTGTTAAGTTTTGTGTTGTGAAGTTTTCATGTTTTTGGGTAAAGATTTATTGGATTTTGGAATAAGGAGTGGCAAGAGCCTAAGCTTGGGGATGCCCAAGGCACCCCAAGGTAAAATTCAAGGACAACCAAAAGCCTAAGCTTGGGGATTCCCCGGAAGGCATCCCCTCTTTCGTCTTCGTCTATCGGTAACTTTACTTGAGGCTATATTTTTATTCACCACATGATATGTGTTTTACTTGGAGCATCTTGTATGATTTGAGTCTTTGCTTTTTAGTTTACCACAATCATCCTTTCTGTACACACCTTTTGGGAGAGACACACATGAGTTGGAATTTATTAGAATACTCTATGTGCTTCACTTATATCTTTTGAGTTAGATAATTTTGCTCTAGTGCTTCACTTATATCTTTTTAGAGCACGGTGGTGCTTTTATTTTATAGAAAAATTATAGATCTCTCATGCTTCACTTATATTATTTTGAGAGTCTTTTAGAACAGCATGGTAATTTGCTTTGGTTATAAAATTAGTCCTAATATGATGGGCATTCAAGATGGGTATAATAAAAACTTTCATATGGAGTGCGTTGAATACTATGAGAAGTTTGATACTTGATGATTGTTTTGAGATATGAAGATGATGATATTAGAGTCATGCTAGTTGAGTATTTGTGAATTTGAGAAATATTTGTGTTGAGGTTTGCAAGTCACGTAGCATGCACGTATGGTAACCGTTGTGTAACAAATTTGAAGCATGAGGTGTTTCTTTGATTGTCCTCCTTTTGAGTGGCGGTCGGGGACGAGCTATGGTCTTTTCCTACCAATCTACCCCCCTAGGAGCATGCACATAGTGCTTGGTTTTGATGACTTGTAGATTTTTGCAATAAGTATGTGAGTTCTTTATGACTAATGTTGAGTCCATGGATTATACGCACTCTCATCCTTCCACCATTGCTAGCCTCTCTAGTACTGCGCAACTTTCGCCGGTACCATAAACTGTAACACCCTGAGGATCATGCTACAGTAACTCTCTGTGATTAAGCTAATCATGTTGCTAAACAGGGCATGATCACATTTGGAATCACACTTCTCTTCAAACTCCTAATTCAAACTTCAATTAAAATTAAAGTGGAAAATAAAAGTTTTCAAAAATTTAAACAAAAATGTTCGGTGGGTGCCAAATAATACACTGGTAATTATGGTGGAGAAAACACATTTTTATAAAATACCTAAATACTTTTAAATGAAATAAAACATAAAAGAAAATAAAAAAATAAAAAGAAATTGCAAAAGAACACAGACAAAGAAAAAAGAAAAAAAAGGAGAAGGCCCCCCCACAGCACCCCTGGCCCAACTGGGCCGACCCCCGGCCCAGCCCACCTCTCCCACTCGCCCCCTTCCCTGTTCCCCCGACAGGGGTCGGAACAGGGGCCGGTCCCCGCCGCACCACCTCGCCGGCGACGGGGAGGATAAGGGCGCCAGCCCCCCCCCCCCCCCCCCGCCGCCTCGGGCCTCTCTCCCACTCACCCCGCTCACCTCTCGGCCCCTGCGCCTCCCTCTCCCCCCAGATCCGCGCCGCTCTTCCCTTCCCCACGCCCGACGCGGTCGCCGCCGTTCACCGTCGTTCCCGCGGCCACCGTGCCCCAATCACCACTTCGCCGTGTCGTACGCCGTCGCCGCCCTCGACTACACCACCTCCGCCTCTCCGTTGAAGCTCGGAGCCACTGCAACGACCTCCCCGAGCTCTTCTTCCCCGCACGGCCGCCGTCGATCGCCGCCCCGTTTCGCCTCCGACGAGCCTCCCCGAGCACGCTGCCGTCCCCCTACAGCCTCGCCGTGAGCCTCTCCCCCTCCTCGCCTGTCCTTTCTCTCTCGCGCGCCCCCTAGCTGCTTCCCCACGCGCGCCCGAACGCCGCGCCGCGGAGCTCGCCGTCGGCAAGGCTCCGGTGACCTTTTGGTCACGGGCTCAAGCCCGTTGCACTCCCCGCCGCGCGTAGATGCCCCCCAGCCCCTCCGCTTGCTCGATAGCCCACCGTAGCCTCGTTTCCGTCGGGCACCCGTGCGCGCCGCCGCCTCCGCCGCTCGCCGGCGCCGATTCCGGCCAAGTCCGGTGAAGCCCCGGCCACCGCTGGATGCGGCGCTGCGAGCTCTTTCGAATGGGCCTAGCCCCGCTCCTCCCCGAGCCCCGTAGCGCGATTCCGGCCAACTCCGGCGAGGGGCCGCCGCTGTTTTGGTCGCCGGAGTCGCTCCGGCGCCGGCCGCCGACGTGGCTGGCCTGGGGCCACCCCAGAGCCCCTGCCAGTGGGCCCCGTGGGTCCCAGTGGACTGGGTTGACCCAGTCAACTGCTGACTAGGCAGGCCCAGTCACTGACATGCGGGCCCCGCCGCAAAATTAAAAAAAAGGAAAAAGAAAAATGTTTTATAAATAAAAATAATTAGATTAACTAATCACTCACTGACATATGGGGCCCACCCCTCTAATTAGACTGTTAGTTTAGTTTAAATTAATATTAGGCTAACAGAGGCTGACATGTGGGTCCCACTGGACCCACCTGTCTGGTTTGACTGGTCAGCCGACCTGTTGACCTGCTGACGTCAGCATTGCCTCATGCTGACGTCATAATTCATTTTTGCTTAATTCAAATAATTCCAGAAATTCAAATAAACTTTGAAAATTCATATCTTTTAAACCGTAACTCGGATGAAAATGTTTTCTATATGAAAGTTGCTCAGAACGACGAGACGAATCCGAATACGGAGTCCGTTCGTCCACCGCACCTCCCTAACCTATCGAACTAGCAACTTTCCCCCTCCGGTCCGTTTGTCCGAAAACGCGAAACATCGGGAATACTTCCCGGATGTTTCCCCCCTTCGCCGGTACCACCTACTGTCGCGTTAGGACACACCTAGCACCGCTCATTGTCTTGTCATGCATCGTCATGCTTATGTTTGCATTGTATTTACTGTTTCTTCCCCCCTCTTCTCTCCGTAGACTACGAGACCGACACTGCTGCTGCCCAGTTCGACTACGGAGTCGACGACCCCTCCTACTTGCCAGAGCAACCAGGCAAGCGCCCCCCTTGATCACCAGATATCGCCTACTCTTCTCTATACTGCTTGCATTAGAGTAGTGTAGCATGTTACTGCTTTTCGATATCCTATCCTGATGCATAGCCTATCCTTACTACTACTGTTGATACCTTTACCTGCAATCCTACATGTTTAATATAGGATGCTAGATTTCCATCAGTGGCCCTACATTCTTGTCCGTCTGCTGTGCTATACTATCGGGCCGTGGTCACCTGGGCGGTGATCACGGGTATATACTTATATACTATATACATGACACATGTGATGATTAAAGTCGGGTCGGCTCGTAGGAGTACCCGCAAGTGGATCTTTGTGGCGGAGCGACAGGGCAGGTTGAGACCGCCTAGGTGAGAGGTGGGCCTGGCCCTGGTCGGCGTTCGCGGTTACTTAACACGCTTAACGAGATCTTGGTATTTGATCTGAGTCTGGCCATTTGGTCTATACGCACTAACCATCTACGTGGGAGTAGTTATGGGTATCCCGACGTCGTGGTATCAGCCGAAGCTCTTTTGACGTCAGCAACTGAGTGGCGCGCGCCGCATTGGACCGTAAGCTCGCGCTTGTATTAAGGGGGCTAGGTCTGCTTCCGGCCGCGTACGCAACGTGCAGGTGTGCATAGGGCGATGGGCCCAGACCCCTGCGCGCATAGGTTTAGACCGGCGTGCTGACCTCTCTGTTGGGCCTAGGTGGGGCTGCGACGTGTTGATCTTACGAGGCCGGGCATGACCCAGAAAAGTGTGTCCGGCCAAATGGGATCGAGCGTGTTGGGTTATGTGGTGCACCCCTGCAGGGAAGTTTATCTATTCGAATAGCCGTGTCCCTCGGTAAAAGGACGACCCGGAGTTGTGCCTTGACCTTATGACAACTAGAACTGGATACTGAATAAAATACACCCTTCCAAGTGCCAGATACAACCCGGTGATCGCTCTCTAACAGGGCGACGAGGAGGGGATCGCCGGGTAGGATTATGCTATGCGATGCCACTTGGAGGACTTCAATCTACTCTCTTCTACCTGCTGCAAGATCGAGATGACCAGAAGCGTAGTCTTCGACAGTACTAGCTATCCCCCTCTTATTCTGGCATTCTGCAGTTCAGTCCACTGAAATGCCCCTTTACACATATACCCATGCATATGTAGTGTAGCTCCTTGCTTGCGAGTACTTTGGATGAGTACTCACGGTTGCTTCTCTCCCTCTTTCCCCCTTTTCCTATCTATCTGGTTGTCGCAACCAGATGTTGGAGTCCAGGAGCCAGACGCCACCGTCGACGACGACACCTACGACACTGGAGGTGCCTACTACTACGTGCAGGCCGCTGACGACGACCAGGAGTAGTTAGGAGGATCCCAGGCAGGAGGCCTGCGCCTCGTTCGATCTGTATCCCTGTTTGTGCTAGTCTTCTTAAGGCAAACTTGTTTAATTTATGTCTGTACTCAGATATTGTTGCTTCCGCTGACTCGTCTGTGATCGAGCACTTGTATTCGAGCCCTCGAGGCCCCTGGCTTGTATTATGATGCTTGTATGACTTACTTATGTTTTAGAGTTGTGTTGTGATATCATCCCGTGAGTCCCTGATCTTGATCGTACACATTTGCGTGCATGATTAGTGTACGGTCAAATCGAGGGCGTCACAAGTTGGTATCAGAGCCGACTGCCTGTAGGAATCCCCCTTTCCACACTCCTTGGCCGAAGTCGAGTCTAGACATTACAAAACTTTTACTAACATGGCTGTGTGTCTTACGGGCCCACGTCGCCATTGGGTGGTACTAGGATCTTTTACTCCTCGACCTTTACTCTGGGACTCTGAACTCTCTTCTACTCGGGTTAAACGAATTTCCTAACTTTAACACTAGGATCCCGTGACCGCGTTCACCCCAAAGTTGGATAAGCCATAGTTGTTTCTTAGAATAGTATATTGAACAATTCACACACTGTCATTTGACTCCTTTGAAACGTCTTTGCTTTCAAATGGAACCCACGAGGCAGGTCGTGCGCCACACGACGGCCATTGGTGCCTCGGGATCACCTGCGGTGCTAGCTGAGATGATGACCTATCTGGGTTATCGCTGGCACCCTGAGTACACCGTCTACGAGGAGTACCAGGACTTTAACCAGGAGCAGTACCGTGCCATCGTCCACCTCTACTCTCGGGAGTACGACTCCACTACTGTGCTGCACACCGCACATGGTGTTGGTGTGACCATCGATATGGATGTCCACGATGCTGCCTATGCTGCTCTAACACGTCTTCGTGGAGAGTATCAGGAGTTGGACACCTCCCCTTTCAGGCACATTGCTATCGCATCTGATGTTGGTGCGGAGGGATACTATACTGCTGCCTACTCCACTGTCACCCGAGAGCCCTTCTACCATCAGCACCTGGTTCTGCATGCTGATGGGCTGGATCGAGCTAACCGAGCTCTTCGCCACGAGATGTACACCACCCGTCAGCACCTTTACCGTGCTCTGACGCTACTGCACCCCTTTGTCCGATCTGGACAGGTACCGCGTACTGCGATCTACCCAGCCAGGACCGTGATGCCCCATGGTGTTGGTTGGCCAGAGGTGGGAGGCTACTCTCCCACACTTGGCCCTCTTCTGCCACCTGAGCGTCGGGCTCTACACCTGAGTATCCGCGGCCCCCAGTCTGCTGACGTGGAGGGCTATCCGTTGCCTCACTACCAGCTGTCGGGCTACGATTACCTCCACAGTACCTCTTGGGACTGATGTAGGCTTGCTTGCAGTGTTAGATGCATTCGCCGCGAGCCTGTGTGCCGCCTATGATGTTTTAGTCTATGTACTGAACTCTATGTACTAAACTCTATGCATGACCCCTTTTGTAAGTTATGCTGACTACTATGTAGTAGCTATCGTGCTCCTTTTATTATGCATGTTTCATCATGAATGATTCTTGTCATTGCAAATTTCTCAATGCTGAACTACCCCTGTTATATATTAGCAGGATGGTTAGACCAGGTGGTCGTGGTCGTGGTGGCGATGCCCCACCACCACCTGAGTACATGGCTGGTATGATCCAACAGTTTGAACTGAACCGCCAGTTCATGGAAAATATGATGGCTCAGTTTCCTCGCCCCAATATGAACCAGCAGCCAGCCCAAGTGACTCTTCAAGATTTCATACGCTTCAACCCAACCATCTACCGCAGCTCAACTCAGCCTCTGGATGCTGATGACTGGCTCCGTGACATCACCTATGAGATGGAGTCTGCTGATGTAGCCCCTGCCAGCTATGTCACTTTTGCTTCCTTCTTCTTGAAGGGACCCGCAGCTCAATGGTGGGACAGCCACAGGCGTACTCTGCCAGCTGGAACAATCATCACATGGCCAGACTTCCAAGCAGCTTTCCGTGCCCGCTTCATTCCTCAAGGAGTCATGGACCGGAAGAAGCGTGAGTTCCGCAACCTCACCCAAGGCAACAAAACTGTTGAAGCTTATCAGCGGGAGTTTCTGGACTTGTCCCGCTATGCTGAAGAGGACATTGCAACTGATGCACGCAGACAGGAGAAGTTCCGTGATGGCCTTCAAGCTGACATCAAGCTCGCACTTCTAGTGCATGACTTTGCTGATTTCGCCACCTTGGTGAACAAGGCCATCAATGTCGAAACTGGTCTGCAGGAATACCAGAGCTCTCACAGGCGCAACCGTGACACGGGCTCATCTTCAGGCTCGCCCGCACAGAAGCGTAAGATATGGATCCCGAACAGCATGTACCGTCCAAATGCATCTGCCCCAAGGCAGACATATGCTGCACCTCGTCTGCCTCCACCACCATCTAGGCAGTCAAGACTTCCAGCTCCACCAGCCCAAGCTCATGTTCCCACTCCCAATAATGGTCTGTGCTACAAGTGTGGACAACCAGGTCACCGTGCCAGGGACTGCCATCAGAATCAGAATCAACTTGCCCTTCCAGCAACGGGCCGTGGTAACAACCAGCCCCGCAACAACAATGCTAAGCCTTATGGTCGTGCTCATGCCAACCACGTTGATCTCAACGAAGCTCAAGACCAGCCTGCTACTGTGATGGGTACACTCCTCGTAAATTCAGTACCAGCATCCGTTTTATTTGATACAGGTGCATCGCATTCATTCATGTCAGAAGATTTTGCATACAAGCACGACGTTAAATGTGAGGAGATGAACACCTCTGTATTGGTCAAAACCCCCGTGGGACAGTGTCAAACCTCCTTGGTTGGCATCGATGTCCCCGTGGAAATCGAAGGGCTGGAATTCTATGCCTCTCCCATTATCCTGAAGACGTCTAACATCGACCTCATTTTGGGTATGGATTGGTTGAAAGCGCATACTGCTTCTATAGTTTGCGCCACTAAGACCGTCCATCTGCTACACCCTTCAGATGAAATAGTTGCTTACCAAGCTCATCTGGTGCAAAATTCCGAGGAAAGGCTCTATGCATTGAATGCATTGAACGCTGCACCACTCGAGGGCATTGAAAACATTCCCGTCGTGCGTGAATTCCTCGACGTGTTTCCTGAAGAACTTCCAGGGATTCCCCCTGCTAGAGCTGTCGAATTCATCATCGACTTGAAACCAGGCACCACTCCTATAGCCAAGCGACCCTACAAAATGCCGCCGCATGAACTCCTTGAGCTTAAGGAGGAAATCGACAAATCTCTTCGCAAAGGATTCATTCGCCCAAGTTGCTCTCCTTGGGGAGCACCTTCTCTCTTTGTCAAGAAGAAGGATGGGACAAACTGGTTAGTACAAGACTACCGTCCGATAAACCAAGCTACCATTCAGAATAAATACCCTCTTCCTCGGATCAATGATCTGTATGATCAACTGGCGGGTTCGTCAGTGTTCTCTAAGCTCGACTTGAGGTTGGGTTACCACCAGATCCGTGTTCGCGAAGAGGATATCCCAAAGACCGCCTTCGTGACTCGCTATGGTTCATACGAGTACACCGTCATGTCTTTCGGTTTAACCAATGCTCCAGCCACCTTCTCTCGTCTGATGAACTACATATTCATGGATTACCTTGACAAGTTCGTCGTGGTTTATCTGGATGATATCCTGGTATTTTCCAAGAACGAAGAAGAACATGCTGAACATCTTCGACTTGTGCTGGAAAAGCTACGAGAACATCAACTATATGCCAAGTTCTCCAAATGTGAATTCTGGCTACCGGAAGTAACCTATCTTAGTCATGTCATCTCTAAGGATGGTATTGCCGTCAACCCCGAGCGAGTTCAGGCTATTCTTGATTGGACTCCTCCCAAGAACGTTAAGCAAGTCAGAAGTTTTCTCGGTCTCGCCAGCTATTGCCGTCGATTTGTCGAGAACTTCTCCAAGATCGCCAGGCCTCTGACTAACCTGTTACATAAGGGCGTCAAGTTCCAATGGACAGACAAATGTCAGGAAAGTTTCCAGGCACTCAAAGACAAGTTGACTTCTGCTCCAGTTCTAGCTCCACCTGATACTAAGAAGGACTTCGTCATTTACTGCGACGCTTCCCGTCAAGGATTAGGCTGTGTCCTAATGCAAAACCGCAAAGTGATTGCTTATGCCTCTCGGCAATTGCGCCCTCACGAAGAGAACTACCCAGTTCATGACCTCGAACTTGCTGCTGTCATTCATGCGCTGAAGCAGTGGCGACATTACCTTCTTGGTAATCGTTGCGAGATCTTCACTGACCACCAAAGTCTGAAGTATCTGTTTACTCAGCCAGACCTGAACCTCCGTCAGCAGAGATGGATGGAGCTTGTTGCAGACTTTGACTTGGGTATTTCCTATACGCCAGGCAAGGCTAATGTAATGGCTGATGCCTTGAGCCGCAAGTCTTACTGCAACCACCTCCAGGTTCACAAAGTTCAACCCTCGCTTGTTGAAGAATTCAGGAAGCTGAACCTCCATATTGTTCCTCCGGGTGCACTCCTTTTGAGTGGCGGTCGGGGACGAGCTATGGTCTTTTCCTACCAATCTACCCCCCTAGGAGCATGCGCATAGTGCTTGGTTTTGATGACTTGTAGATTTTTGCAATAAGTATGTGAGTTCTTTATGACTAATGTTGAGTCCATGGATTATACACACTCTCATCCTCCCACCATTGCTAGCCTCTCTAGTACTGCGCAACTTTCGCCGGTACCATAAACCCAGCATATACCTTCCTCAAAACAGCCACCATACCTACCTATTATGGCATTTCCATAGCCATTCCGAGATATATTTCCATGCAACTTTCCACCATTCCGTTTATTATGACACGCTTCATCATTGTCATATTGCCTTCCATGATCATGTAGTTGACATCGTATTTGTGGCAAGACCGCCATTCATAATTTTTCATACATGTCACTCTTGATTCATTGCCCATCCCGGTACACCGCCAAAGGCACTCATATAGAGTCATATTTTGTTCTAGTATCGAGTTGTAATCCTTGAGTTGTAAATAAATAGAAGTGTGATGATCATCATTATTAGAGCATTATCCCGTGTGAGGAAATAAAAAAAAGAGAGAAAGGCCAAATAAAAAAGAGAAGGCCCAAAAAAGAGAAAGGCCAAAAAAAGAGAGAAGGCCCAAAAAATGAGATAAAAAGAGAGAAGGGGCAATGTTACTATCCTTTTTCCACACTTGTGCTTCAAAGTAGCACCATGATCTTCATGATAGAGAGTCTCTTATTTTGTCACTTTCATATACTAGTGGGAATTTTCGTTATAGAACTTGTCTTTTATATTCCAACAATGGGCTTCCTCAAAGTGCCCTAGGTCTTCATGAGCAAGCAAGTTGGATGCACACCCACTTAGTTTCTTTTGTTGAGCTTTCATCCATTTATAGCTCTAGTGCATCCGTTGCATGGCAATCCCTACTCACTCACATTGATATCTATTGATGGGCATCTCCATAGCCCATTAATATGCCTAGTTGATGTGAGACCATCTTCCTCTTTTTTGTCTTCTCCACAACCACCATTCTATTCCACCTATAGTGCTATGTCCATGGTTCACGCTCATGTATTGCATGAAAGTTGAAAAAGTTTGAGAATACTAAAGTATGAAACAATTGTTTGGCTTGTCATCGGGGTTGTGCATGATTTGAGCATTTTGTGTGACGAAAATGGAGCATAGCCAAACTATATGATTTTGTAGGGATGGACTTTCTTTGGCCATGTTATTTTGAGAAGACATGATTACTTTGTGAGTATGCCTGAAGTATTATTATTTTTATGTCAATATTGAACTTTTGTCTTGAATCTTTCGGATCTGAACATTCATGCCACAATAAAGAAAATTACATTGAAAATTATGTTAGGTAGCATTCCACATCAAAAATTCTGTTTTTATCATTTACCTACTCGAGGATGAGCAGGAATTAAGCTTGGGATGCTTGATACGTCTCCAACGTATCTATAATTTTTTATTGTTCCATGCTATTATATTATCTGTTTTGGATGTTTAATGGGCTTTAATATGCTCTTTTATATTATTTTTGGGACTAACCTATTAACCGGAGGCCCACTGCCAGCTTCTTTTTTTTGCCTATTTCAGTGTTTTGCAGAAAAGGAATACCAAACGGAATGAAACCTTCGCGATGATCTTTCTTGGAACGAAAGCAATCCAGAAGACTTGGAGTTGAAGTCTGGAACTCCGCGAGGCGGCCACGAGGCAGGAGGGCGCGCCCCCACCCTCGTGGGCCCCACGAAGCTCCACCGACGTACTTCTTTCGCCTATATATATACTCTTATACCCTAAAAACATCAGGGGGAGCCACGAAACCACTTTTCCACCACTGGTGCACGTCAGTCCTAAACAAACGGTTTTTAACCCCTTTCCGCGACGGCATTTGGAACCATCGCCAAGTGAGTGTGTGCGCTAGCGTGTCCTTCCCACACGACCCAGAAATCGTCGGGGATAGGCCCTCTTGGGACCCAGGCTAGGGCCGTGTGCGATCGGGGGAGGCATCGAAAGCCAATCATATCCATAGGTATGTACATCTCACACGGTAATCCGAGAAAATCATTTCCGTAGGTATGTACATCCCACACGGTGAATCCCAGAAAAACATTTCCGTTTGTATGTATATCACACACAGTCAATCCAAGGAATATGTTTCCGTTCTTATGTACATCCCACACAGTCAATCCAGGGAAAACGTTTCTGTTCAGACGTACATCCCACACAGTTTTATGTGTAGGCTCGTGTCTGAAAGGTGTAACTATCACACACGGTCTTCCTTGGTTAACTGTTTGCTTTTATCAACTATATCACACACGATTTGATGAAGAAAACTGTGTGGCATTGGGCTATCCATCGCAAGCGCTTTTACTGCTAGAACCGTTTGCAAATGTCCATGACACATTTAGCAAGTTTATTAGTTTACAATTAATAATTTCAGTATTACGCAAATTCACATTTCATATCGAACAGCTGTTTGCCAATTTCATATCAGGCACATAAATATATTATAACATCACAGTACGGTAGCTACATGAAAACAACATAGTACAACATATACCTAGTTCAACTTCATAAGAACAATATATTCATTTCCCTAATCGAGATCATCCAGGCTCGTCTTATCCACCTGTGCTTTCAGTTCAGTAAGAACCCGTTTTGCAAGGGCCAACTGGGAAAGTGCCTCCTCCTTCGCCAACACCATCTTAGCAAAGTCTGATTTAAAAAATCTGAGCTCATTCTCAACCTTCAACTTTTTATCCCGCATCTTGAAATATGCTTCAGTGTTGACAAGACTTTCTCTCAGCCTACGTGTGTTCTCTTCCTCATACATGCTCCAGAGCTTCGTTAGGCACATCTTCAAAGACTGTGGCCACTCTTGATCAACCCACTCCAAGTAAGAACACTTCCGTTCATCCTATAATATTTAAAACTGGATCGGTAACAATTGTAGGGGAAATGGGTTTATAGCAACATAGAAAATCATCAATGCTTATTTTGAAAAATTGAAGAAACATGTTAATTATGACATATCTTCTCAAAAAGATCAATGTGCAAATGAAATAATTGGTACTAAGACAACAACCAAATTCTGGAACATCAGAAGCTATAATTAACTACAACAACGCTACAATTTCTTACTCATGTACAATAAATAACAAATTGAACATTTTATGAGGAAGATAAATATAACTGCAACAGCATAGCGACAGTGTTTGGATGACAGCAAATTGATACTAACAGGTGTGTACATGCACAAATTTAGTAACATAGAACTAATAGCACTAAGACCGTCCACTATGTATGCCAAAACTGGGGTAAAGACAACTGTTGCTACATCTTGCACCGGTGCCCTGCACTGGCGAGCCGATGCAGCGGAAAAAAATCAGGGACCCGGACTCCGGAGCACGTAGTTGCTCTGATGCCTAGTTCCTTCGTGCCATAAAGATTTAGTATTTTACTGCTTGGCTGCTCGGATGTGTGGACCAAAGTTGGGTGCACAAACTGCTGAAGCGGTGCCAAATAATTTTCTAATGGTACCGCTGATGAGGTGGCAACAATTTAAGATACTAGGTACAAACTGTGACACTGTCTTAGGATGCATTTGGTTGAAGGTGTGGTATGAATGGGTTGGGACCGTGACAGTGTCTGAATCACATCTAACAAATGATTTGTAACAACGAAAGAGGGTCTAACCTTCTTTGCACATGCCAGAAACTTCCTCCCACTATCCACAGAATCAAACGCAACTAGCTTCACGCATGGAGATTGATGGTGGCAGCGAGCAGATAGATCTTCAGCCACCCCGCTCCATTCGTTGCCACTGATGGTCTTAGGGAGCTACAAGAGGAAGAAACGACTCAAATCGACCTCCGGGTAAAAATCCTTCATTCCAAGTCATAGCCCGAGAGAGAGAGAACAGAGGCATATCCGGGTGGTGAAGGAATTGTTGCCGGAGGAGGAACCACTGGAGATGTCTTTGAAGAAGACCATGGTGACCCCGGCGGTAGGATGCGAGACGGCGAGAGTGAGGAAGCGGCTATATCTTAGCAAGGAAGGAAGGAGGAAACAGGGGAAATGTGACTTGTGGTCGGGGAGAAAAGGGGGTGGGGAAGGGGGCGGGGGTAGATATTTTGGCGGTAGGCCAAAATTTTGGAAATGTGGAGGGAAACTTTGCGCGCGATGCCGCCAGACCATTCACTTTGAATGATTGTGTGCATCGCAAACGATTCTTCTGCTTTACGCGCATGGGATGAGTTTGATAATTCAAATTTTGGTCTCAAGGCATGGGCACATTCACTTTGAACGCGCGCAGTGCCGCCGGACCATTCACTTTGAACGATTGTGTGCATCGCAAACGATTCTTCTGCTTTACGCGCATGGGATGAGTTTGATAATTCAAATTTTGCTGGAAATTTCCCCGGGTATGTCATTCAATAATTTAACATCGCTTGCTAATTTGGGCACACAAAAGAGCGTACAGCAGACAGACCACACTTACTGAATCGAGCAATTTTAGTAATTACACAGAGCCAGTTGACCTAAACATTGCTCTAACAAAAGATCAGCATTAAAAGCAAAGCCTAAGTACGCATAATTAAAAATCCGCCGCCGCGCCGGCCTATGCATCGCCGGTGTGAGATGAGACGCCGATGACTTGTCCTGGCGACATGCCGCCGTTAGTGGACTCCGCGTCCCCCTGCTGAAGTCGACCGTGTCCTCGTCCTCGGCGCCGCCCTCAAGGTTGTAGTACTCGTAGTAGTGGCTGCGCCAAAGCTTGCATTGGTACTCCACCGCCGATTCCTCGACGGACAGACTCTTCTCTACCTCGACCTCTGATACGTCTCCAACGTATCTATAATTTTTGATTGCTCCATGCTATATTATCTTCTGTTTTGGACATTATTGGGCTTTATCATTCACTTTTATATTATTTTTGGGACTAACCTATTAACCGGAGGCCCAGCCCAGAATTATTGTTTTTTGCCTATTTCAGAGTTTCGCAGAAAAAGAATATCAATCGGATTCCATACGGAATGAAACCTTCGGGAACGTGATTTTCAGAACGAACATGATCCAGGAGACTCGGACCCTACGTCAAGAAATAAAGGAGGAAGCCACGAGGTAGGGGGCGCGCCTACCCCCCCCCCCCAGGCGCGCCCTCCACCCTCGTGGGCCCCCTGTTGCTCCACCGACGTACTCCTTCCTCCTATATATACCTACGTACCCCCAAACGATCAGATACGGAGCCAAAAACCTAATTTCACCACCGCAACCTTCTGTACCCATGAGATCCCATCTTGGGGCCTGTTCCAGAGCTCCGCCGGAGGGGGCATCGATCACGGAGGGCTTCTACATCAACACCATAGCCTCTCCGATGATGTGTGAGTAGTTTACCTCAGACCTTCGGGTCCATAGTTATTAGCTAGATGGCTTATTCTCTCTTTTTGGATCTCAATACAATGTTCTCCCCCTGTCTCGTGAAGATCTATTCGATGTAATCTTCTTTTGCGGTGTGTTTGTTGAGACCGATGAATTGTGGGTTTATGATCAAGTTTATCTATGAACAATATTTGAATCTTCTGAATTCCTTTATGTATGATTGGTTATCTTTGCAAGTCTCTTCAAATTATCAGTTTGGTTTGGCCTACTAGATTGATCTTTCTTGCAATGGGAGAAGTGCTTAGCTTTGGGTTCAATCTTGCGGTGTCCTTTCCCAGTGATAGTAGGGGCAGCAAGGCACGTATTGTATTGTTGCCATCGAGGATAACAAGATGGGTTTTTTTTATCATATTGCATGAATTTATCCCTCTACATCATGTCATCTTGCTTAAGGTGTTACTCTATTCTTATGAACTTAATACTCTAGATGCATGCTGGATAGCGGTCGATGTGTGGAGTAATAGTAGTAGATGCAGGCAGGAGTCGGTCCACTTGTCTTGGACGTGATGCCTATATACATGATCATACCTAGATATTCTCATAACTATGCTCAATTCTGTCAATTGCTCAACAGTAATTTGTTCACCCACCGTAAAATAATTATGCTCTTGAGAGAAGCCACTAGTGAAACCTATGGCCCCCGGGTCTATCTTCATCATATTAATCTTCCAACACTTAGTTATTTCCGTTGCTTTTTACTTTGCTTTTATTTTACTTTGCATCTTTATCATAAAAATACCAAAAATATTATCCTATCATATCTATCAGATCTCACTCTCGTAAGTGAACGTGTAGGGATTGACAACCCCTTATCGCGTTGGTTGCGAGGATTTATTTGTTTTGTGTAGGTGCGAGGGACTCGCGCGTAGCCTCCTACTGGATTGATACCTTGGTTCTCAAAAACTGAGGGAAATACTTACGCTACTTTGCTGCATCACCCTTTCCTCTTCAAGGGAAAACCAACGCAGTGCTCAGGAGGTAGCAAGAAGGATTTCTGGCGCCGTTGCCGGGGAGTTCTACGCAAGTCAACATACCAAGTACCCATCACAAACCCTCATCTCCCGCATTACATTATTTGCCATTTGCCTCCCGTTTTCCTCTCCCCCACTTCACCCTTGCCATTTTATTCGCCCTCTCTTTTTCCGTTCGCCTCTTTTTTGCTTGCTTTTTGTTTGCTCGTGTGTTGGAATGCTTGTTTGTCACGATGGCTCTACCAAGATTTGGTGGTCTTCACCTTAAAAGGCTAGAAGAGATCGAAAGCAACGTCAGGAGTTTTACGGTTTTGCAATTTGAGCATAATAATTTCTTTAGAAACGAGCTTAAGGAACAAAAAAGTTTTATGAGTTATATGAATGAAGAGCTCGATGATATGTCTAAAGAATTTGATGGTTTAAGATCCCAAATTGCTCGTCTTGAGAAGTTGATAGCTGAAATTTCGGATAAGCAGGCTACCTTAGTTAATAAGATGGCCGCTAAACCGGAGAACTTTGAAAATAAAGATGAAGATCTAAAAGTTATTGATATGTCCCCTATTAAATCTTTGTTTTGCAATATGAATCTTGATAATGATGGGACTAAATATGATCCACCTTTCCCTAGAAGGCGTTCTAGAAATTCAGAGTTTTTAGATCTTGATGCTAAAATTGACAAAAGTGGGATTGAAGAAATCAAAACTCTAGATGTTAATAAACCCAATATTTTGGATTTCAAGGAATTTAATTATGATAATTGCTCTTTGATAGATTGTATTTCCTTGTTGCAATCCCTGCTAAATTCTCCTCATGCTTATAGTCAAAATAAAGCCTTTACCAAACATATCGTTGATGCTTTGATGCAATATTATGAAGAAAAGCTTGAGTTGGAAGTTTCTATCCCTAGAAAACTCTATGATGAGTGGGAACCTACTATTAAAATTAAAATTAAAGATCATGAATGCTATGCTTTGTGTGATTTGGGTGCTAGTGTTTCTATGATTCCAAAGACGTTATGTGATTTGCTAGGTTTCCGTGATTTTGATGATTGCTCTCTAAACTTGCACCTTGCGGATTCCACTATTAAGAAACCTATGGGAAGAATTAATGATGTTCTTATTGTTGCAAATAGGAACTATGTGCCCGTAGATTTTATCGTTCTTGATATAGATTGCAATCCTTCATGTCCTATTATTCTTGGTAGACCTTTCCTTAGAACGATTGGTGCAATTATTGATATGAAGGAAGGGAATATTAGATTCCAATTTACATTAAAGAAAGGCATGGAACAATTCCCTAGAAAGAAAATAAAATTACCATATGAATCTATTATGAGAGCCACTTATGGATTGCCTACCAAAGATGGCAATACCTAGATCTATCCTTGCTTTTATGCCTAGCTAGGGACGTTAAACGATAGCGCTTGTTGGGAGGCAACCCAATTTTATTTTTAGTTTTTTGCTTTTTGCTTCTGTTTAGGAATAAATATTTGATCTAGCCTCTGGTTAGATGTGTTTTTATGTTTTAATTAGTGTTTGTGCCAAGTTAAACCTATAGGATCTTCTTGGATGATAGTTATTTGATCTTGCAGAAATTTCCAGAAACTTTCTGTTCACAAAAATAATTTTTAAAAATCACCAGAACGTGATAAAATATTGATTCCAATTGCTGCTGATCAATAAACAAATTTTCTAGATCGTCCTATGTTGGCTGATTTTTTTGGAGTTCCAGAAGTTTGCGTTAGTTACAGATTACTACAGACTGTTCTGTTTTTGACAGATTCTGTTTTTCGTGTGTTGTTTGCTTATTTTGATGAATCTATGGCTAGTAAAAGAGTTTATAAACCATAGATAAGTTGGAATACAGTAGGTTTAACACCAATATAAATAAAGAATGAGTTCATTACAGTACCTTGAAGTGGTCTTTTGTTTTCTTTCGCTAACGGAGCTCACGAGATTTTCTGTTAAGTTTTGTGTTGTGAAGTTTTCAAGTTTTGGGTGAAAGATTTGATGGATTATGGAACAAGGAGTGTCAAGAGCCTAAGCTTGGGGATGCCCATGGCACCCCCAAGATAATATAAGGACACCTAAAAGCCAAAGCTTGGGGATGCCCCGGAAGGCATCCCCTCTTTTGTCTACTTCCATCGGTAACTTTACTTGGAGCTATATTTTTATTCACCACATGATATGTGTTTTGCTTGGAGCGTCTTGTATGATTTGAGTCTTTGTTTTTTAGTTTACCACAATCATCTTTTCTGTACATACCTTTTGAGAGAGACACACATGATTCGGAAATTATTAGAATACTCTATGTGCTTCCCTTATATCTTTTGAGTTATTTAGTTTTGCTCTAGTACTTCACTTATATCTTTTAGAGCACGGTGGTGGATTTGTTTTATAGAAACTATTGATCTCTCATGCTTAACTTAGATTATTTTGAGAGTTTTAAATAGCATGGTAATTTGCTTAAATAATCCTAATATGCTAGGTATTCAAGATTAGTAAAAACTTTCTTATGAGTGTGTTGAATACTAAGAAAAGTTTGATGCTTGATAATTGTTTTGAGATATAAAGATGGTGATATTAGAGTCATGCTAGTTGAGTAGTTGTGAATTTGAGAGATACTTGTGTTAAAGTTTGTGATTCCCGTAGCATGCACGTATGGTGAACCGTTATGTGATGAAGTCGGAGCATAATTTATTTATTGATTGTCTTCCTTATGAGTGGCGGTCGGGGACGAGCGATGGTCTTTTCCTACCAATCTATCCCCCTAGGAGCATGCGCGTAATACTTTGCTTTGATAACTTGTAGATTTTTGCAATAAGTATATGAGTTCTTTATGACTAATGTTGAGTCCATGGATCATACGCACTTTCTTCCTTCCACCATTGCTAGCCTCTCTAATACTGCGCACTTTTCGCCGGTATCATACACCCACCATAAACCTTCCGCAAAACAGCCACCATACCTACATATCATGGCATTTCCATAGCCATTCCGAGATATATTGCCATGCAACTTACCACCGTTCCGATTATTATGACACGCTCCATCATTGTCATATTGCTTTGCATGATCATGTAGTTGACATCGTATTTGTGGCAAAGCCACCATTCATAATTATTTCATACATGTCACTCTTGATTCATTGCATATCCCGGTACACCGCCGGAGGCATTCACATAGAGTCATATTTTGTTCTAAGTATGAGTTGTAATTTTTGAGTTGTAAGTAAATAAAAGTGTGATGATCATCATTTTTAGAGCATTGTCCCAAGTGAGGAAAGGATGATGGAGACTATGATTCCCCCACAAGTCGGGATGAGACTCCAGACGAAAAAAAAGAGGCCATAAAGAAAAAAAAGGAAAAGGCCCAAATAAAAAAATGAGAGAAAAAGAGAGAAGGGACAATGTTACTATCCTTTTACGACACTTTTGGTTCAAAGTAGCACCATGATCTTCATGATAGAGAGTCTCTCATTTTATCACTTTCATATACTAGTGGGAATTTTTCATTATAGAACTTGGCTTGTATATTCCAATGACGGGCTTCCTCAAAATGCCCTAGGTCTTCGTGAGCAAGCGAGTTGGATGCACACCCACTTAGTTTCTTTTTTTGAGCTTTCATATACTTATAGCTCTAGTGCATCCGTTGCATGCCAATCCCTACTCACTCACATTGATATCTATTGATGGGCATCTCCATAGCCCGTTGATACTCCTAGTTGATGTGAGACTATCTTCTCCCTTTTTGTCTTCTCCACAACCACCATTCTATTCCACATATTGTGCTATGTCCATGGCTCACGCTCATGTATTGCGTGAAGATTGAAAAAAGTTTGAGAACACCAAAAGTATGAAACAATTGCTTGGCTTGTCATCGGGGTTGTGCATGATTTAAATACTTTGTGTGATGAAGATAGAGCATAGCCAGACTATATGATTTTGTAGGGATAACTTTCTTTGGCCATGTTATTTTGAGAAGACATGATTACTTTGTGAGTATGCCTGAAGTATTATTATTTTTATGTCAATATTGAACTTTTGTCTTGAATCTTTCGGATCTGAACATTCATGCCACAATAAAGAAGAATTACATTGAAATTATGCCTAGTAGCATTCCACATCAAAAATTCTGTTTTTATCATTTACCTACTCGAGGACGAGCAGGAATTAAGCTTGGGGATGCTTGATACGTCTCCAACGTATCTATAATTTTTGATTGCTCCATGCTATATTATCTTCTGTTTTGGACATTATTGGGCTTTATTATTCACTTTTATATTATTTTTCGGACTAACCTGTTAACCGGAGGCCCATCCCAGAATTGTTGTTTTTTGCCTATTTCAGAGTTTCGCAGAAAAAGAATATCAAACGGAGTCCAAACGGAATGAAACCTTCGGGAACGTGATTTTCAGAGCGAACATGATCCAGGAGACTTGGACCCAACGTCAAGAAATAAAGGAGGAAGCCACGAGGTAGGGGGGCGCGCCTACCCCCCCCCCCCCAAGCACGCCCTCCACCCTCGTGGGCCCCCAGTTGCTCCACCGACGTACTCCTTCCTCCTATATATACCTACGTACCCCCAAACGATCAGATACGGAGCCAAAAACCTAATTCCACCGCAGCAACCTTCTGTACCCACGAGATCCCATCTTGGGGCCTGTTCCGGAGCTCTGCCGGAGGGGGCATCGATCACGGAGGGCTTCTACATCAACACCATAGCCTCTCCGATGATGTGTGAGTAGTTTACCTCAGACCTTCGGGTCCATAGTTATTTGCTAGATGGCTTCTTCTCTCTTTTTGGATCTCAATACAATGTTCTCCCCCTCTCTCGTGGAGATCTATTCGATGTAATCTTCTTTTGCGGTGTGTTTGTTGAGACCGATGAATTGTGGGTTTATGATCAAGTTTATCTATGAACAATAGTTGAATCTTCTGAATTCTTTTATGTATGATTGGTTATCTTTGCAGGTCTCTTCGAATTATCAGTTTGGTTTGGCCTACTAGATTGATCTTTCTTGCAATGGGAGAAGTGCTTAGCTTTGGGTTCAGTCTTGCGGTGTCCTTTCCCAGTGACAGTAGGGGCAGCAAGGCACGTATTGTATTGTTTAAATCGAGGATAACAAGATGGTTTTTTTATCATATTGCATGAATTTATCCCTCTACATCATGTCATCTTGCTTAAGGCGTTACTCTGTTCTTATGAACTTTATACTGTAGATGCATGCTGGATATCGGTCGATGTGTGGAGTAATAGTAGTAGATGCAGGCAGGAGTCGGTCCACTTGTCTCGGACGTGATGCCTATATACATGATCATACCTAGATATTCTCATAACTATGCTCAATTCTGTCAATTGCTCAACAGTAATTGTTCACCCACCGTAAAATACTTATGCTCTTGAGAGAAGCCACTAGTGAAACCTATGGCCCCCGGGTCTATCTTGATCATATTAATATTCCAACACTTAGTTATTTCCGTCGCTTTTTACTTTGCTTTTATTTTCCTTTGCATCTTTATCATAAAAATACCAAAAATATTATCCTATCATATCTATCAGATCTCACTCTCGTAAGTGACTGTGTAGGGATTGACAACCCCTTATCACGTTGGTTGCGAGGATTTATTTGTTTTGTGTAGGTGCGAGGGACTCGCGCGTAGCCTCCTACTGGATTGATACCTTGGTTCTCAAAAACTGAGGGAAATACTTATGCTACTTTGCTGCATCACCCTTTCCTCTTCAAGGGAAAACCAACGCTGTGCTCAGGAGGTAGCAACCTCGGCCACGCGCAACTCCTCCTCCCGGCGCTCCTCGATCTCCGCCGCCTCCTGCATCTCCAGCTCCCGCTCGGCGACCTCATGAGGAAGCAGGTGCTCCATGGCCATTGCCGCCTTTTCAGATGTGGGTTGCATGCTGGAGTCCGAGGTGGCCTGAAATATCTTGGCGTGTGCATCCACGATCTTGCCGTGGATGGCCTCGACCCGGGCCAGGGCAACATCAGCGGCACGGATGGCAGCTCGAGCGCTCTCGGCGTTTGCAGCCGCCGTCGCTACAGTAGCTGCAGCCATCTCGGCTGCTGCAGCTGCCCTGTTGGCTGCCGCAGACGCCCTATCGGTGGAAGCGGACGCACTCAATGCGGATGCGGCGGCACTCTCGGTGTAGGCGGCCACGCTCTCGGTGCAGGCGGCGGCGCTCGGGGGAGGGGGGACGCGACCATCGTACGGACCTTCACGAAGCGTTTCCACGGCATCATCTTTGCAAGAAGGGGGTGCGGGAATGGGGATCGGGATTCGGGGGTTGCCGGCACTAGAGCAGACGAGCCGGCGAAGCTTAAGGAGGGAGACTTAAATAGACCCAGATATTTTCATCGCAAACGGTTCTTAGAAAACAACTGTGTGTGATGTTGTAGATATTTTTTATTAGCTGTGAAAGATGAATTTGGAATAAAGTGCCAACGGTTGGTATTTTAAATGAACGAGAAATTTTGTAGTACTAATACAACTGTCATGTAAAATTTTGGAAAATTTCAGGGGTCATTTGACCTTCTAAGACATTTAAGTGATTTTCTAGCCATTTAATGATCGTAATTGAAATTTGAACTACATGTACATGCAATAGCTAACCATAACGGTTTGAAAACTCATATTTTGTTTACTTGTGTGCGATTTAATTCCATGTGTAGTAAATTGGAAGGAATTTTCAAACATATTGGTCTAAGGCTATGACACAATTAAGCATGGAGTGACATGGAATTTTAATTCCAAAAAAAAATCAGAAACACATGAAACCTTGGTTGATGTAATGTCATGCCACCAAGATGATGTGGTAAAAAAATTGGCATGTTTGACCAAAGTTTGGACACACACCCCTCAGAAACCGGAGCAACTCACTAGAAGGCTCGTGGTTCCGAGAGGGAACAATGCATGTTTGATGACGAACGGGAGATAGCTTCCTCTTACGGCCTTCAAATTTTTTTCTACGTCTAACATGCACTACTACAACTGTAATGTGAAATGTTTGAAAATTCTAGGGGTCATTTGACCTTTTAAAGATATTTAAGTGATTTTCTAGCCATTTAATGACCGTAATTCAAATTTGAACTACATCTACATGCAACGCCTAACCAAAACGGTTTGAAAAATCATATTTGTGTACTTGTGTGCGAGTTAATTCCATGTGCAGTAAACTAGAAAGAATTTTCAAACATATTTGTATCACAACATGGACACAAATGCATGGAGTGGCATGGCATTTTAATTCCAAAAAAAATCAGAAACATATGAAACCTTGGTTGATGTAATGTCATGCCACCAAGATGATGTGGTAAAGAAATTGGCATGTTTGACGAAAGTTTGGACACACACCCCTCACAAACCGGAGCAACTCGCTAGAAGGTTCGTGGTTCCGAGAGGGAACAATGCTTGTTTGATGACGAACGGGAGATAGCTTCCTCTTACGGCCTTCAAAATTTTTCTACGTCTAACGTGCACTAGTACAACTGTAATGTCAAATTTTGGAAAATTCTAGGGGTCATTTGACCTTTTAAAGACATTTAAGTGATTTTCTAACCATTTAATGACAGTAATTCAAATTTGAACTACATCTACATGCAACGCCTAACCAAAACAGTTTGAAAAATCATATATTTGTACTTGTGTGCGAGTTAATTCCATGTGCAGTAAATTAGAAGGAATTTTCAAACATATTGGTCTCACGACATGGACACATGCATACGTATGCATGAAGTGACATGGCATTTTAATTCAAAAAAATAGAAAAATGATCAGAAACATATCAAACCTTGGTTGATGTAATGTCATGCCACCAAGATGACGTGGTAAAGAAATTGGCCTGTTTGGCGAACGTTTGGACACACACCCCTCACAAACTGGAGCAGCTTGCTAGAAGGTTCGTGGTTCCGAGAGGGAACAATGCATGTTTGATGACGAACATGAGATAGCTTCCTCTTACGGCTTCAAATTTTTTCCTACGTTTAACGTGCGCTAATACAACTGTCATGTGAAAATTTGGTAAATTTCAAGGGTCATTTGACCTTTTAAAGACATTTAAGTGATTTTCTAACCATTTAATGACCGTAATTCAAATTTGAACTACATCTCCATGCAATGCCTAGCCATAACGGTCTGAAAAATCATATTTTTGTGTACTTGTGCGCAAGTTAATTCCATGTGCAGTAAATTTGAAGGAATTTTCAAACATATTGGTGTCACTGCATGGGCACATGCATGGAGTGCATGCCATGGCATTTTAATTTCAAAAAATTAAAAAATGATCAGAAAAACATGAAACCTTGCTTGATTTAATGTCATCCACCAAGATGATGTGGTAAAGAAATTGGCATGTTTGACGAAAGTTTGGACACACACCCCTCACAAACTGGAGCAACTCGCTAGAAGGTTCGTGGTTCCGAGAGGGAACAATGCATGTTTGATGACGAACGGGAGGTAGCTTCCGATAACGGCCTTCAAATTTTTTATACGTCTAACGTGCACTACTATAACTGTAATGTGAAATTTTGGAAAATTCTAGGGGTCAATCGACCTTTTAAAGACATTTAAGTGATTTTCTAACCATTTAATGACCGTAATTCAAATTTGAACTACATCTACATGCAACGCCTAACCAAAACGGTTTGAAAAATCATATCTATGTACTTGTGTGCGAGTTAATTCCATGTGCAGTAAATTATTTTCAAACATATTGGTCTCACGACATGGACACATGCATACATATGCATGGAGTGACATGGTATTTTAATTCAAAAAAATAGAAAAATGATCAGAAACACATGAAACCTTGGTTGATGTAATGTCATGCCACCAAGATGATGTGGTAAAGAAATTGGCATGTTTGACGAACGTTTGGACACACGCCCCTCACAAATCGGAGCAACTCGCTAGAAGGTTCGTGGTTCCGAGAGGGAACAATGCATGTTTGATGACGAACGGGAGATAGCTTCCTCTTACGGCCTTCAAATTTTTTCCTACATTTAACGTGCAACTGTCATGTGAAAAATTGGTAAATTTCAGTGGTCATTTGACCTTCTAAAGACATTTAAGTGATTTTCTAACAATTTAATGACCATAATTCAAATTTGAACTACATCTACATGCAATGTCTAACCAAAACGGTTTGAAAAATCATATTTTTGTGTACTTGTGTGCGAATTAATTCCATGTGCAGAAAATTATAAGGAAATTTCAAACATATTGGTGTCAAGGCATGGGCACATGCATGGAGTGCATGCCATGGCATTTTAATTCTAAAAAATTATAAAATGATCAGAAAAACATGAAACCTTGCTCTATTTAATGTCATGCCACCAAGATGATGTGGTAAAAAAACTGGTCTGTTTGACGAAAGTTTGGACACACACCCCTCACAAACCGGAGCAACTCACTAGAAGGTTCGTGGTTCCGAGAGGGAACAATGCATGTTTGCTGACGGACGGGAGATAGCTTCCTCTTACGGCCTTCAAATTTTTTCCTATGTTTAACATGCACTAATACAACTGTCATGTGAAAATTTCAAAATTTTCAGGGGTCATTTGACCTTTTAAAGACATTTAATTGATTTTCTAATCATTTAATGACCGTAATTCAAATTTGAACTACATCTACATGCAACGCCTAACCAAAACGGTTTGAAAAATTATATTTTTGTGTACTTGTGTGCGAGTACATCAGACGATGTAAATATCTGGTGTTCAAAAAAGAAAATGTAAAGATCTGGCAAGACAACCGCCCCCACACGATTGGCACTCTATCTTGTGGCTCAAGGTTTGGTAGGTGATTGGCGGGGATCATTAATCAGACACGGTTCTATATTGGAAACCGTCAGCTATTATGTTCACACACGGATTTGCTGCGGGAATTGTGTGTAATTCAAACTACAGTACTCGTAAATTCCGGCGACTGGCGTGTGTACTGTCCCCGTCCATCTAGATTCCGGCCGCCAATAAATACTACCTTGCTCACGTCATCCCGCCTGCATTCTCATCTACATCCTCCCCTCGCTCGCCCTCTCTCTCTCTCAAATCTCTGCCATGGCGCCGCCGGTCTGCCCATGCGCCGACGAGGAGTCGCCGCCCCCCGAGGACGCTCACTCGATTACCAGCGACGAGGACCCCTACGCGCCGCCTGACGAGGTTGTGCCAGACCCCCCAACTTTGGATTGGTTTTGGGGCCAGTACAATCTTTGTCTGTGGAAGTCGCTGCCGCCGGCTGAGAATGCCAGGCAAGTGGCGTTCAAGAAGGAGATGGCAGAGGAGGAAGCCAAGTACCAGGCGGCCTGTGAAGCCCGTGATGCCGCCTGGAAAAAGGAGGCGACGGAGCTTTGGGGGCGGGCGCGTCGTCATGCCGAGGAGGTGTACGAAGACGGGTACTTCGCGAGGAAGATCATAGGCGCCGGGCGCCTCGTCGGTCCGTGGAGGTGGGCCGATAAGCTCCAGCGTGCCACCGACGAGGAGCTCCGGTAGGCGCCCAACAAAATGGCAAGATCGGCCGCGCGCGTCCGCCAGCAAGAGGCAGATCGGTACGTCAAGCGCTGCGAGGTGGAGGAGTCGAAGTACTGCCTCCGCACTGGGAAGACGCCGCGCACCAGGGAGCTTCTAGCGAGGGGCTGCTGGAATACTGGCCCCAGGAGGGATTATTAGTTTTAGTATTGTTCGTTTTCAATTTTATGCATTGTACCTAGTAGTTAAGTATCATCACATATATGTGATGATATTATATATATATATATTCTGTGATGATCTAATGAACAATTAATATATATATATATATATTATGAATTCCATTTTCTATCTGTTTTTGTGTACTAATTTGAATCTAGTTGTTATCATCCACATATATAGAATGGAAAGCGTATATACACACATTGAAACAGAACATATAAGAATGGAAAACAGAGTACAAACATTGAAACAGAGCAATACTATGATTGATGTGGATACATAGCTATCCACGTCAAAATGACTTTTCAAAATAAAACGCGTCCATGAGACCATGACCAGCAGCCCTTGCCTAGGGTAGCTCTTGGCTCTGCCTGAACTCATGCAGGCGTTCTTCCAAGCGGTTGACATGCTCGCGGCATATCTGGAGCGCGATCTCGAGCTCCAAGTTGGCTATTTCATCGGAGATCACCAGCTCGAGGATGCAACGGCCATGTTCCTCTACTGAGCCCAGGTGGACACCTGGGCCAAGGAGGCGGTTGAGACTACGGACTAGCGCGTTGGCATCCAGCGAGCCGCGGACAAGGCGAATGGTGGCACCCATGCGAACGGCGCGGCGGGCGTCTGGTGCAAGTACGGCGCGACCAGCCTCTGGTGCAAGTACAGCGCTGAGGGCCTCTGCCCACTCCTGGCGAGGAATGGGGGTACTGACAGGACGTGTACCCAGCTGCGACGTCGTGTCGACAACAGGCAAGTGCCGCTTGATCCACTCTTTGCTGTGCGGCGTGCCGCGCCTGTCGCTCTGCGGCGCTCCAACGGTCTCTCTGTGCGGCGAGCCACAGCCTATCGGTGCGAACGCGCCTAGCTTGCTCTGCGGCGCGCCAACGATCATGTTCTGCGATGAGCTGCAGCCTGTCGGTGCTGACATGCCTATCTTGATCCGCGGCGCTCAAGCGCCATGCGCCAAAGTGATACCTCTTGAGCATGCGTTGGTTTTCCCTTGAAGAGGAAAGGGTGATGCAGCAAAGTAGCGTAGGTATTTCCCTCGGTTTTTGAGAACCAAGGTATCAATCCAGTAGGAGACTACATGCAAATCCCTAGTACCTACACAAACAAATAAGAACCTTGCAACCAACGCGATAAAGGAGTTGTCAATCCCTTCACGGCCACTTGCAAAAGTGAGATTTGATAAAGATAATAAGATAAATACTTTTGGTATTTTTGTTGTATAGATTGGAAAAGTAAAGATTGCAAAATAAATGACGACGGAAATAGCTAGTTGATGGGAGATTAATATAATGGAAAATAGACCCGGGGGCCATAGGTTTCACTAGTGGCTTCTCTCAAGATAGCAAATTCTAGGGTGGTGAACAAATTACTGTCGAGCAATTGATAGAAAAACTCATAGTTATGAGAATATCTAGGCATGATCATGTATATAGGCATCACGTCCGTGACAAGTAGACCGAAACGATTATGCATCTACTACTATTACTCCACACATCGACCGGAATAGGCAATGAATCAAGAGTGACATGTATGATAAATTATGCATGGTGGCTTTGTCACAAATACGATGTCAACTACATGATCATGCAAGGCAATATGACAATGATGAAGCGTGTCATAATAAATGAAACAGTGGGAAGTTGCATGGCAATATATCTCAGAATGGCTATGGAAATGCCATAATAGGTAGGTGTGGTGGCTGTTTTGAGGAAGATATAAGGAGGTTTATGTGTGATAGAGCGTATCATATCACGGGGTTTGGATGCACCGGCGATGTTTGCACCAACTCTCAAGGTGAGAAAGGGCAATGCACGGTACCGAAGAGGCTAGCAATGATGGAAAGGTGAAAGTTCGTATAATCCATGGACTCAACATTAGTCATAAAGAACACACATACTTATTGCAAAAATCTACAAGTCATCAAAAACCAAGCATTACGCGCATGCTCCTAGGGGGATAGATTGGTAGGAAAAGACCATCGCTCGTCCCCGACCGCCACTCATAAGGATGACAATCAAAGAACACCTCATGTTTCAAATTTGTTACACAACGGTTACCATATGTGCATGCTACGGGACTTGCAAACTTCAACACAACTATATCTCAAATTCACAATTACTCAACTAGCACAACTCTAATAACACCATCTTCATATCTCAAAACAATCATCAAGTATCAAACTTCTCATAGTACTTAATGCTCTCTATATGAAAGTTTTTATTATACCCATATTGGATGCCTATCATATTAGGACTAATTTTATAACCAAAGCAAATTAGCATGCTGTTTTAAAGGAGTCTCAAAATAATATAAGTGAAGCATGAGAGATTGATAATTTCTTTAAAATGAAACCACCACCGTGCTCTAAAAGATATAAGCTAAGCACTAGAGCAAAATTATCTAGCTCAAAAGATATAAGTGAAGCACATAGAGTATTCTAATAAATTCCGAATCATGTGTGTCTCTACAAAAGGTGTGTACAGCAAGGATGGTTGTGGTAAAGTAAAAAAGCAAAGACTCAAATCATACAAGACGCTCCAAGCAAAACACATATCATGTGGTGAATAAAAATATAGCCTCAAGTAAAGTTACCGATAGACAAAGACGAAAGAGGGGATGCCTTCCAGGGCATTCCCAAGATTAGGCTTTTGGTTGTCCTTGAATTTTACCTTGGGGTGCCTTGGGCATCCCCAAGATTAGGCTCTTGCCACTCCTTGTTCCAAAATCCATCAAATCTTTACCCAAAAACTTGAAAACTTCACAACACAAAACTCAACAAAAAATCTCACGAGCTCCGTTAGTGTAAGAAAACAAACCACCACATTAAGGTACTGTAATGAACTCATTCTTTATTTATATTGGTCTTAAACCTACTTTATTACAACTTCTCTATGGTTCATACCCCCCGATACTAGTCATAGGTTCATCAAAATAAGCAAACAACACACAAAAACAGAATCTGTCAAAAACAGAACAGTCTGTAGTAATCTGTATCAAATGCAAACTTGTGGAACTCCAAAATTCTGAAAAAATAGGAAGACCTAAATAATTTGTTTATTGATCTACTTCAATTGGAATAAGTATTTTATCACTTTCTGGTGATTTTTAACAATTGTTTTCGTGAGCAGAAAGTTTCTGTTTTTTTCCAGCAGGATCAAATAATTATCACCCAAGAAGATCCTATAGGTTTTACTTGGCACAAACACTAATTAAAACATAAAACCACATCTTACTAGAGGCTAGATGAATTATTTATTACTAAACAGGAACAAAAATCAAGGAACAAAAATAAAATTGGGTTGCCTCCCAACAAGTATCGTTTAACGCCCCTAGCTAGGCATTGATAATTTTAATGATGCTCACATGGAAGACAAGAATTGAAGCGCAAAGAGAGCATCATAAAACACGTGAAAAACAAATCTAAGTCTAACATACTTCCTATGCATAGACATTTTGTAAGCAAACAAATTATCATAGCACGCAAAAATTAGCATATGCAAGGAAGAAGAAAGAGACGATAGCAATCTCAACATGACGAGAGGTAATTTAGTAAGATAAAAATGTCTACAACCATATTTTCCTCTCTCTCATAATAATTACATGTAGGATCATAGGAAAATTCAACAAAATAGCTATCACATAACATATTCTCAACACGATCCACATGCATGCGAAGTTGACACTCTTCCAAAATAGTGGGATTATCATTAACTAAAGTCATGACTTCTCCAAACCCATTTTTATCAAAAGTTTCATAAGATTGAACATACTCCAAATATGCGGGATCTAAAGTTGACACTCTTCCAAACCCACTTTCAATATTATTGCAAACACTATTATCAATCTCATATTCATCATGGGGCTTAAATAAATTTTCAAGATCATAAGAAGAATCACCTCAATCATGATCATTGCAATAAGTAGAGGACATAGCAAAACTAGCATCCCCAAGCTCAGGGTTTTGCATATTATTAGCACAATCGACATCAAGAGAATTTATAATAACATCATTGCAATCATGCTTTTGATTCAAGGAACTATCAAGTATGGGTGCAATAGCAATAATCTCATGTTTAACATAAGGAACTATAGCAAATTCATCTCCATAAATATTGGCATCATGGCCATAAGAATAGCAAGCATCATGTTCATCAAGGGATATTTCAATCAAATCATCGGAATCATAATTATCTATAGATTCGTGCATATCATTATTTTCTTCCAAAGCAACGGTCATTCTCTCAATAAATTCCTTAACATAGGCATTATGAGCATAGTTTTCATAGCAATATTTAAGTATGTCGGAATCTTCAGATTTGTAGAGAGCAATATCATACTTTTGAATCAAAGAAGCAACTTCATGAGCACCCTTAAAAACGACAAATTCTTCAATTTGTTTGATATCATAGTAACTATAAACACCCTTTTCATAAGAAGACAAGATTTCATTATCATTAAACTCACATAGGTAGGGAAGGTGTTTTTTAGGGTTCTTAGAGCAACAAGTAAAATCATAAATTTCACAAAGATTCCAAGCATAGCATAGCAAACTATTTATTTGATACCATAAGAGCTTTCCCTTTTCAGACAAACGATGACGCACAAAATGAGCATGCTCATCTAAAGATTTTCCCTCAACTAAACTAGTTGGGGTTTCAGCACGAGCACATATAGATCGAAGATGATCCAAGTAGAACACTTTAAGTGGATCCATATCAATAGACTTTTAGCAAGCAAAGATGCAAGCAAATATAAGGCACATGGAAACACAAACAAAAATACAAACAGGAAGAAGGCGAAGAAAAGGCAAATGTTTTTGAAAATCGTTTTAGAAGTGGGGGAGAGGAAAACGAGAGGTGAATGGCAAATAATGTAATGCGAGGGAGAAGAGTTTATGATGGGTACTTGGTATGTCTTGACTTGTGCATAGATCTTCCCGGCAACGGCGCCAGATATCCTTCTTGCTACCTCTTGAGCATGCGTTGGTTTTCCCTTGAAGAGGAAAGGGTGATGCAGCAAAGTAGCGTAAGTATTTCCCTCAGTTTTTGAGAACCAAGGTATCAATCCAGTAGGAGACTACACGCAAATCCCTAGTACCTGCACAAACAAGTTAGAACCTTGCAATCAACACGATAAAGGGGTTGTCAATCCCTTCACGGCCACTTGCAAAAGTGAGATCTGATAAAGATAATAAGATAAATGTTTTTGGTATTTTTGTTGTATAGATTGGAAAAGTAAAGATTGCAAAATAAACGGCGACAGAAATAGTTAGTTGACGGGAGATTAATATGATGGAAAATAGACCCGGGGGCCATAGGTTTCACTAGTGGCTTCTCTCAAGATAGAAAATTCTACGGTGGGTGAACAAATTACTGTCGAGCAATTGATAGAAAAGCGCATAGTTATGAGAATATCTAGGCATGATCATGTATATAGGCATCACGTCCGTGACAAGTAGACCGAAACGATTCTGCATCTACTACAATTACTCCACACATCGACCGCTATCCAGCATGCATCTAGAGTATTAAGTTCATAAGAATAGAGTAACGCATTAAGCAAGATGACATGATGTAGAGGGATAAACTCAAGCAATATGATATAAACCCCATCTTTTTATCCTCGATGGCAACAATACAATACGTGCCTTCCTACCCCTACTGTCACTGGGAAAGGACACCGCAAGATTGAACCCAAAGCTAAGCACTTCTCCCAATGCAAGAAAGATCAATCTAGTAGGCCAAACCAAACTGATAATTCGAAGAGACTTGCAAAGATATTAAATCATGCATAAAAGAATTCAGAGAAGAATCAAATATTGTTCATAGATAATCTTGATCATAAATCAACAATTCATCGGATCTCGACAAACACACCGCAAAAAGTATTACATCGAATAGATCTCCAAGAGAATCGAGGAGAACTTTGTATTGAGATCCGAAGAGAGAGAAGAAGCCATCTAGCTAATAACTATGGACCCGATGGTCTGTGGTAAACTACTCACACATCATCAGAGAGGCTATGGTGTTGATGTAGAAGCCCTCCATGATCGATTCCCCCTCCGGCGGAGCGCCGGAAAAGGCCCCAAGATGGGATCTCACGGGTACAGAAGGTTGCGGCGGTGGAAATAGGGTTTCATGGTGCTCCTGGATGTTTTCGGGGTATATGAGTATATAAAGGCGAAAGAAGTAGGTCGGTGGAGCTACGAGGGGCCCACGAGGGTGGGGGCACACCTACCCCCTGGGTGCGCCCTCCTACCTCGTGGCCACCTCGTGGCTTCCTTTACGTCCACTCCAAGTCTCCTGGATTGCGTTTGTTCCAAAAACGATCCTCGCGAAGGTTTCATTCCGTTTGGATTCCGTTTGATATTCCTTTTCTGCGAAACACTGAAATAGGCAAAAAAACAGCAATTTGCACTGGGCCTTCGGTTAGTAGGTTAGTCTCAAAAATAATATAGAAGTGCATAATAAAGCCCATTAAACATCCAAAACAGATAATATAATAGCATGGAACAATAAAAAATTATAGATACATTGGAGACGTATCACAAAGGTCTACTCAACCCTGGCGATGACGCGCATCACGACGTCGTCCATCGCGTTGCCGGGGAGCGCCTCTGCCTCGACGCGTCGTGGCGCCTGCTCTTTTTCCGCGTCGACGAGGTTGATGACAGAGGCGGCGCTTTGGTGGATGTGCTACAGGCTGCGCTTGTCGCCTCCGTGCGTCGCGCGCCCCTTATGCGCAATATAGCAGGGTGGCGGGAAACAGGTGAGGAAATGGCAGGAAACAGTGGCGTGTTCATAAAACGCCATCAATTAATGGAAACTTAGCATCGAGCTAGCACAAGAAGTAGATGATGATCAGATGAACACGGACCACACTAGGGAACCCGTCGGTGATGAATTCATCAATCCCAAACGGTTGAATACTAGCAAGCGTTTGCCCACAACACACATGGCCTATTCCATCACAAATAGGTCGGATGGATCTACTGTATGCCATGTATCGCACATTGTCAAAAAGTAATGCGGTAGATCTTCTTTAACATGTGTTAAAAAAACAAGGACCTCGAGGTTAAATTAGCTGAGGGAATGGGGCATTTCGGTCATTTGACCGAAATGACCCATCCATCACCTAATTTAACATCAACACAACTTCCCATCCAGTCACCCATCTAATGGCTGCTCCAGCCTGAGCACACTTAACTTGATAGTTTTCTTACATGAGCTACTGGTGGAAGAACTAGTCCTTGCTGATAGGATTGCCTCTTCACATCCTTATGGCGTATCCGGATGACCGCCCGTCCCACAATGGCCAATAGATGTTGTGTAGACAGAGCATATCACATACGTCTTATTAGAAGCAATCGTCTGCGTTACTATCAGTCTTCGCACGCATTTCTGATTACGGACCTGTTTGCCGCGTATCACACACATCTTGTTATATTGAACTGTTTCTGTTCTCTTGCCTAATCACAAACAGTTCATCCGAGTGAACTGTATGCTGTACATCGCACACACCTTGATCGGGCTGACCGTTTCTTTGTGTTGCCTAATCACACACAGTTCATCCCAGTGAACCGTATGCTGTATATCGCACACGCCTTCATCTGGCTGCCTGTTTCTTTTGTTCCTCCTCATCGCAAATAGTTAATTGAGCTTAACCGTATGCCCTGCATCGCACACGCAACTAAAATCTGAACCGTGTTTGATGCATCCTCCATCGCAAACGTTTTGCACCTTTTTTGACGGTTATTTTACACCACCGTTTGCGATTATGGCATCGCACACAGTTTTGTTGAAGGGTCTCTGATCGTAGTGTCGTGTTAGTAGCATCCTGCAGTAGTGCACCGCCGCAACCTTCTGTACCCATGAGATCCCATCTTGGGGCCTGTTCCGGCGATCTGCCGGAATGGGAATCGATCACGGAGGGCTTCTACATCAACACCATAGCCTCTCCGATGATGTGTGAGTAGTTTACCACAGACCTTCGGGTCCATAGTTATTAGCTAGATGGCTTCTTCTCTCTCTTTGGTTCTCAATACAAAGTTCTCCTTGATGTTCTTGGAGATCTATTCGATGTAATACTCTTTTGTGGTGTGCTTGCCGAGATCCAATGAATTGTGGATTTATGATCAAGTTTATCTATGAATAATGTTTGGTTCTTCTCTGAATTCTTATATGCATGATTTGATATCTTTGCAAGTCTCTTCGAATTATCGGTTTAGTTTGGCCTACTAGATTGATCTTTCTTGCAATGGGAGAAGTGCTTAGCTTTGGGTTCAATCTTGCGGTGTCCTTTCCCAGTGATAGTAGGGGCAGCAAAGCACGTATTGTATTGTTCCCATCGAGGTTAAAAAGATGGGGTTTATATCATATTGCTTGAGTTTATCCCTCTACATCATGTCATCTTGCTTAATGCGTTACTCTGTTCTTATGAACTTAATACTCTAGATGCATGCTGGATAGCGGTCGATGTGTGGAGTAATTGTAGTAGATGCAGAATCGTTTCGGTCTACTTGACACGGGCGTGATGCCTATATTCATGATCATTGCCTAGATATTCTCATAACTATGCGCTTTTCTATCAATTGCTCAACAGTAATTTGTTCACCCACCGTAATACATGCTATCTTGAGAGAAGCCACTAGTGAAACCTATGGCCCCCGGGTCTATTTTAAATCATATAAGTTTCCGATCTACAATTCTAGTTTCCTATTTATTTTATTTTGCAATCTTTACTTTCCAATCTATACAACAAAAATACCAAAAATATTTATATTACTATCTTTATTAGATCTCACTTTTGCGAGTGACCGTGAAGGGATTGACAACCCCTTTATCGCGTTGGTTGCAAGGTTCTTGATTGTTTGTGCAGGTACTAGGTGACTTGCGTGTTATCTCCTACTGGATTGATACCTTGGTTCTCAAAACTGAGGGAAATACTTACGCTACTTTGCTACATCACCCTTTCCTCTTCAAGGGAAAACCAACGCATGCTCAAGAGGTAGCAGTTCCCCACGCCCCTCCACCTATATATAGAGGGGAGGGGGTGCTCCAAGAGGACACACCAAGCCCTTGGCGCCCCTCTCTCTCCCGCTACTCCGTAGTTCCTCCGTCATTGTTCTGGTAGCGCTTGGCGAAGCCATGCTGAACTAGCTCCACCACTACCATCACCACCACGCCATCATGATGGTTGTGATCCCATCTACTTCTCCGCCTTCTCTTGATGGATCAAGGATGAGGATACGTCATCGAGCCGCACGTGTGCTAAACTCGGAGGTGTTGTCCGTTCAGCACTAGATCGGTTGGATCGTGATCGGATCGCGAAGACTACAACTACATCAACCCTATTATATACGCTTCCGCTTTTGGTCTACGAAGGTACATAGACACACTCTCCCCTCTCGTTGCTATGCTTCTCCTAGATATATCTTGGGTGTTCGTAGGAATTTTTTTGTTTTTCATGCTTTGTTCCCCATCACAGCGCAGGATCTGAAGCGATCGAGGAGCATGACATGAGGCATTTCTAGTGATTAAACCTTCAGTTTCCACTAGTGACTCCTGTATTCAACATATTCATCAACCTTTCCTTGTAATGGGCTAGCTCAAGGGGCGGCGCACTTCATATAAGCCGCTAGTAGAACTTGGAGGGGGGGTGTTAGCATCCATTGTACTCACTGAGGCATAAGAAGAACAACTACAGCAGCTCGAGGCGTAGGGTCTTTACCTCCAACGCGAGGGGCCCGAACTCGTAAACTTATCATGTTGCACCTTCATCGTAGCTAGACCACGCTTCTTCACTCTACCCCTCTCTTACTGTCAGAATCGTTCCCACAACAGTTGGCGCCCACTGTGGGGCTGCGCATCTAGCGATTTACAGCGCAGGTGAAATTTTCTTCACCTAGTATGGTTTTCGGCGGCGAGATGGTGTTTGACGACGAGATCCATTTCGTCACCCTCAGCTTCACAGTCGACAACTCAGCGTGGATCCAAGAGGCCCCGTTGGACATGGGATCGCTGCCCATTCGTGGAGCGGTGCACTTCCACGTGAGCTCATATGGAGTTCTACTCTGGCAACCACCAGTCTTGTACCAGACAACTCCCTGTCTCCCCGCTGGACGCTTCTGCAAGCGCTTCGGCCAATCACGACTCCAATGGTGGATCAAGCATGTCGTGGCTCTTCTGGCCACGACCTAGCTGGTAGCTACACTCGAGCCTGATGAATCCTTCCACGATTTGTTCGCCTCTCTTCATGAGGGGACATAAGATGAGGTTAGCCACGAGAGCATCGAGTCCTTTGCAGAAGTTTTATGGCAAATATGGATAATGGCCCAGCCCGGTTTCAGAAAGATCAGGATGGTCACGGCCGCACGTCACATAGACACATGATATGTCTCCAACGTATCTATATTTATAAAGTATTCATGCCATTTTTGCAATAATTTTATATGGTTTTGGTATGATTTGATTAGAACTAACCCGGACTGACACTATTTTCAGCAGAACTACCGTGGTGTTGTTTTTGTGCAGAAATAAAAGTTCTCGGAATGGCCTGAAAATTTATGGTGATTTTTTATGGACCAAAAAAGACCCCCGAAGCTTCGAGGAAGGACCAGAAGCCTCATGAGGAAGCAACAAGCCTGGGGGCACACCCTCACCCCAGGGCACGCAGAGCAGGCTTGTCGCTCCCTTGTGGGCCCCCTTGACGTGAGACCGGCGCCAAAAATTTCTATAAATATCGAAACCCCCAGAAAGAAACCTAGAACTTCCACGCCGCTGCCACAAGCCACTCTACCAAAGAGATCCCATCTGGAGGCCTTCTCTGGCACTTTGCCGGATGGGGAAATCATCATCGGAGGCCATCTTCATCATCCCGGCGGCCATCGTGAGGAGGAGGGAGTAGTTCACCCTCGGGGCTGAGGGTATGTATCAGTAGCTATGTGTTTGATATCTCTCTCTCTCTCATGTTCTTGATTTGGCATGATCTTGATGTATCGCGAGCTTTGTTAATATAGTTGGATCATTTGGTGTTTCTCCCTCTCTATCTTGTTGTGATGAATTGAATTTTTACCTTTGAGGTTTCACTATTATCGAATTGAATACTTTTAGCATTTGAGAACACCAGTTGTATGTCTTGCATATGAATACCCGTGGTGACAATGGGGTATTATATTGATTCACTTGATGTATGTTTTGGCACTCAACTCACGGATTCTTGAGGTGACATTGGGGTAATCTATGCATAGGGGTTGATGCACGTTTTCGTCCTACTTTCTCCGGTAGAAATCTTGGGGCACTCTTTGAAGTTCTTTGTGTTGGATTGAATATTATGAATCTGAAGTTGTTTGATGCATATCGAATAATCATCTCACGGATACCTGTGGTGACATTGGAGTATCTAGGTGACATTAGAGTTGGTTGATGTGTATCATATGGTGTTATTTTACTAAGAACTCTAGGGTTGTTTGTGACACTTATAGGAATAGCTCAATAGAGTGATCGGAAAGAATAACTTTGAGGTGGTTTCATACCCTACAAACAATTTCATCTTATGTTCTCTGCTAGAGAAGAACTTTGGAGTGACTCTTTGCCGCACATTGAGTGACTGTTATATGATTCAATTATGTTAGCACTGTTGAGAGATTGCACCAGTGAAAGTATGAACCCTAAGCCTTGTTTCCAAGCATTGCAATATGTTTGTGCTCCATTTTATCACTTGCTACCTTGTTATTTTTATATTTTCAGATTACAAAGACCTATATCTACTATCCATACTACACTTGTATCACCATCTCTTCACCGAACTAGTGCACCTATACAATTTGCCATTGTATTGGGTGTGTTGGGGACACAAGAGATTTCTTGTATTTGATTGCAGGGGTTCTTTGAGAGAGACTATCTTCATCCTACGCCTCCCACGGATTGATAAACCTTAGGTCATCCACTTGAGGGAAACTTGCTACTGTCCTACAAAACTCTGCGCTTGGATGCCCAACACGAGTCTACACGTTGATGACGGCCTCAAAGACGACCCCCGAGTCGATGCACCCACCTCTCACTCGGGAGCAGAGGGATAATTTCAACCGAAGGGCCGAGAAAGCTCTACATACACCTATTACGGTGATGACTCCTGAGGTTCTTGCCTTGGAGTCGATGTGATTGGCTGCCTTGGCTGAACGCACGTGCCTCCGGTAGCTACCACTACAAAAAAAGAAACTTCAGTGGCATTATGGCCCGAACGAAAACTTTTACTGTCATGGATTTGACACTTTTATGATGATAATTGTGACAAAAACACGTATCATCATAGATGTGGTGGGCTCTACTTCTATGATAAAAAAATTATGATGGAAATGGGTTTTTTGTCCTGAGCGGGCCGGAGACTCACCTGCATGACATTCTTTGGGCCGTCCATGACGCAATTGTGGTAGAAGTAAGGGCGAGGAAATTTTCTGGGAGTTCCGGTATACGTGGGTGGTCGGGCCCGAGCAATGCAGTCGTTAGCGCGTTTCTCTCGTACGCGTGCGTGTGTGCGAGTCGTGTTTGCTAAATGAACTCGAGCGAGGTGTTCACTTAGTGAACTCGAGCGATCGGTCGACCTCTCGCAGTACGTACCGGACACGAGCGATTGATCCCAATATCTACGTACTGAAGCCAATCAATCCCTTCGCTGCTAATTGAACCCAAGCGATTCCTTCACTGCTAACTGAACCCGAGCGATCGATTGGTACTGCTTACTTAACCCGGGCGATCGACGTGTTGCATTGAGCCCCCGTGCAAGACGTGAGTTGAGCTAGCCAGATGGTTGCCTCTCGATGAATAGTCCCCGTCGCGCCACGCGCGCGATACACGTAGAATGAGTCAAGACTCATTGATCGAGCCCTTGATTACCCACAAGTATAAGGGATCAATCTAGTCCTTACGATAAGTAAGAGTGTCAAACCAACAAGGAGTAGAAGGAAATGATAAGTAGTTTTCAGGAAGGTATTCTCTGCATGTGCTGTAAGTAGTAATAACAGATAGTTTGATAGCAAGGCGATTCGTACAAGTAGCAAGTAACAATAGTAAGAAAGGTGCAGGTAGGACAAGCCATAAGTCTTTCTTATATTAAGAAAAGCGTTGTCGAGGACACATGAGGATTCTATTGTGTTATCCAAAAGACTGTCTTCGCGTTTCATTGTCTTCAGGCGAATGTCGTCGCACACCACCAATATCTTCAGTGTCTTCAGACATTTTTAGGGGTCATCTTCGACAGTTAAACCGAATCTCCAAGGACTTTTTTGTCTGTGTTATCTTATGAATCTCACAAACACATTAGTCTCTCAACCATATTTGTCTTCAGTACTCCAAAACCAACAAGGGGTGTCACTAGATGCACTTACACTAGTACGCGTCGGTCCTAAACAAACGGTTTTTAACCCCTTTCCACGATGGCATTTGGAACCGTCGCCAAGTGAGTGAGGGCGATAGGGGGGTCCTTCCCACATGACCCAGAAACCGTCGGGGATATGCCCTCCTGGCACACACGCTCGGCAAAATGAGGTCGTGTGCGATCAGCGAGCGATCAAATACGGAAATACGTACAGTAGAGCTAAAAATATACAATTATACACGCGAAATTGTTTCCGGTCGCAAGTACATCCCACACAATCAATCCCCGCTAAACGTTTTCGTTCGTATGTACATCCCACACAGTCGCTCCAAGGAAAACGTATCCGTTCACAGGTACATCACACACAATTTTTCCTGTTAAATCGTTTGCGTCATTGAATGTATCACACACAGTCCATAGAAGAAACTATGTGGCAAAGGTTGTCCATCACACACAGTTTTTATGTGGTAAACGTTTGTGCAAGGTGGCCTAATGCAAAAAGTTTTTAAGAGAAAGTCGTATGTGATTGTTCATTGATCCAACACGGTTTATTCCTAGAAACTATGTGGGTTGCCTGAGGTCATCGCCCACGGTATTTTTACAATAACTGTTTGCAATATCAAAACCCAATTAGCAGGCTAATTCGCCATTAGCAGGCTAATTGCCCTATTATTAATCATCCATTTATTAATCTAATTGACATTCATATTAAGCACACAATATATTTCATTTCCGTATTAAGGAAGCAGAATTTCATAATTGAAATACATCAGAGTACAACATGATATAGCTTCAGCACTCAGCTACCCCATTACACAACTGCACTAGCACCAAGTTCCACATGCAACATGTAGAACCTTTCGAAATTAGCATCATAGACGGTATATAGACAGATGCATCTCATCTGGAAAACTGCTGAAGCGGAAGGCGAATATTGAGCCTTCATTCATGTTGAAGGTCTTTGCAACTTTAGGCCAGTGCCTGTGGATGATTGATCGTCCGTCCTTTCTCCTCTTCAGGAATACTTCAATATTGAACCGTGGGTGTTGCATGAAAACCTTCCTCGCCTCCTGACCATAGAGGTGGTTTGAGAGGTAATCATAAGTGAACTGCTTTGGAAAGGCCTAAAAACAAGGATGTGCATAAATATCTTCTCTATATTGGAAATGGGGCAAAGGAATAAAAAAGGCAAGGTATAATAGTTAGTACCATCTTGTAGTGAACTGATGTCTTCTTCATTGTGCAGACAAAGATCTTGTTGTGTTTTGTCGCTAATTTCTTTATCCTAACAATCTTTCTGAGTTTCTTGATTTGTTTGATATTCATGGACAACTCATTTCCCCATATGCAAAAAGGGTCAAACCATGGGTCAAAACCTCTGACAGCAGGACCTACATGTGCAAGACCAAATTTTTAAAAACCAAAATATTAGAATGGTTCCTGCAATTGCACAATAATGTGCTATTAGAGAAGGACCATGCACGTGCTAACCTCGATTGTAAACCTCAGTGCTTCCCATTGTTTCCCTGCAACACATATAAGGTAGTTAGTCATCAGGTTAAGTAAGGGTTCACATGCTATCAGTAAAATATGTTGATGAAAAATAAGCACATTGCAGATTCATCAGATTAATCCAAACCAAGCATGATTAATCCAAACCAAGCATGATTAAGAACTAGGAAATATAGCACTTGTATATGTTTCTCGTGTAATAAGTGCAACCAAATTTGATTTATTCCTCACATGCACAACAATACAAAATTCTACTCACGACAATTGGACATCGCATTGCAGAATTGAACCAAGCAGGTAACTAAACACCACAACAAATGAACCAAACATTAACTGAGCACCACATTGCACAATATAACATACTCCTAATAGAAGATCAGACAGTTAACCAAACAGTTAACTACAGCCAATTGTAGCAATTGTATTTGTTTCTCATGTATTTACCATAGCCAAATTCAATTTATTCCTCACATGGTATACAATAACAGAATGCACCCACAACTATTGAACATCGCATTGCAGAATTGAACCAAACAGTTAACTAAACACCACAACACAAATGAACCAAACATTAATTGAGCACCACATTGCACAATGTATAACCAAATGAAGCATGCTTGATAACTTGGAAATATAGCAATTGTATTCGTTTCTCATGTATTTCGTAAAGATAAATTTGATTTATTTCTCACATGGAAGACAATACAAAATTGCAGCCTGAAGAATTGAGCATCACATTTGCAGAATTGAACCAAACAGTTAACTCAAGACTACAACTAATTAACAAAACAGTTAATAAGTGAGCACCACACCGCACGACATATCAAACATATACACTAGAGCAACAGATTGCATGGTAAAATTAGATAGCACAATTCACTAGAATTTGTGAAGGAAAGGCAGGAGCAGCACACGCAACGGGTAAACCGAGCATGCTTAACCGACATAGCTAGCAAATGGGAAGGTGCTCCTCCAAGATCTGGAGGTCGGCACGAACGGCAGCCATCGCCACCTCATCCGCCCGTGCGGCCGTGATTTGCTTCTCCGCTGCCAAATGCTCCTTGAGATCGTAGCTATACTGTGTGCACCATGGCTTAGGGCGGCGCTTATTTGGTGGAGGGGTCGGTGATTTGGGTGGAAGGCTTCGCGCTCGCGCCGGCGGTCGGGGGCATGTGGGATGTGGAAGGAGGAGGAGGATGGGGGTCGGGTGTGGATTACCTGCCTGGATAGACAAGGCCGAGCAGCGTGAAGGAGGGTCGCCGATGAGGAGGCGGTGCTGCAAGCAAGGAGTGAAGGTTTCAACTTGGAAAGGAAAGCGGAAAGAGGGGGAATGTGGATTTTGGTAAGGGGGAGGGGGGAGGTAGATATTTCCGTGGAAGCCGAAAATTTGGAATCGCTGCAGCCAAAAAACTGGCGCGCAAAGTGTCATCAGACACGGTCCCTTATTCAGAACTGTGTACGATATGTGGACATCACAAACGATTCAGATAGCTTAACCCGTGTGTGATGAGTTTGAACGTCAAAAGTTTTGGTTCGAATTTTCATGGTTACAGTGGTCATCCATGTCATTGCATAATTTGGATACACAAAGGAGACTACAGCATACCCACACTTCTTAATCGAGCAAGTTCAGCAATTAAACAGAGCTAGCTGACCTAAACATTACTCTAACAAATTAAAGACCGGCGCTCTTAATTAAACAAAACAAAGAGTACTACTACGGCTGGTGCTCGTCGACCTCCGCCGCCGCCTCCATGTCCAGCTCGCGCCCGACGGTCTCCTGGGGAAGGGGCTCCATGGCACCCATCACACCATACTCGGCAAGCATCTTGCCATCCGCGGCCACCATCTCTTTGGAAAAGGCCACCACGAGCTGGGTGTGGGCGGACGCGATCTGGGCTTGGACGGGCTCCGTCGTTGCAAGGTATGCGGCGGAGGAACGGACGGCTGCTTGAACGCTCTCGGCGATTGCCAGCTCTTCGGTCGTGGGTTGCCGACCGTTGTCGGAGAAGCTCCGTTCGATTTGTGTGATGACCGCCAGGAGCTGGGCGTGGGCGGCCTCGACATGGTCGTGGGCGGCCTCCATCAGGGCTAAGGCCGCCGCTGCGGAACGGATAGCTGTTGTGCCGCTCTCGCCAGTTGCTATCCCAAAGGCAGATGTTGCTGCCGCCACCTGAGAAGCAACAACGGCCGTTTGGGCTGCCTTTGCCACCTGGTCGCAGATTGCGGCCGCGCTCATGCACCTTGTTAGCACGCGCATGGTGGTTGCGGCCGCGCTCTCACCGGAGTGGGCCACCGAAATTGCCCTCACTACGCGGGTCCACGTGCCCATCTTTCACCGGCGACGATAGAACAGTGAAATGATATTTGGGGAGCGAGCTAGTGTGCTTGAGATGCCGGCTGTGGACTGTAGCCGACGCACCTTCTCGCGTAAGAGATAGGCGTACTATACACCAACGGTGCTCCAGGATATTTTGTGCTGCATCTCACACGATTGGTGATAATAAACTGTGTGCGATCTACTTGATTTTCATCTTGATTTGAATTACATAATGGGGTCACAACGGCAATGGACGGTGTTTGAATTGCTAGACCTTTTATCTGGAGTGAACATGCAACTATATGTGTGTCGTAAAATAATTGGAATTACTCAGGGTTCGTTTGAACATTTTATACATTAAATTGGTTTTCTAGCCATTTCAGGTGCACAATTCAAAATTAAACTACATGCACATGCTCCAGTGCACCAACATGGATTGTAAAATCATATATGTGTCCATGAGTTTATGCTTATCTCCCATGCAAGAAATGGGGATGAAATTCGAACACCACGGCACCGTGGCTCTCCGGCAAACGCCGACGTACTTGCTTTTGTAATTCTAGTAAATCCAAAATTCGTCCAAAATTCATGAAACTTGGCATGCTATCATGGAGCGGCATCAACATGTCATGGTAAAATTTTTGTCCCATTTGGGGTAGGTTTGGGTATAAGCTTCTCATAAACCAGAGCTTCTCACAACAATTGTGATGGTTTCGGCAGGGAACGTTTCACCTTTCTGGACGAAACGATATCCGTTGCCTCTTCTCGATTTCAAATTTTTTTCCTAGTGTCAACATAGAACAACAGGAGTGTTGTGTCAATTTTTGGGATTTTTCCGGGTTCACTTGGACATTTTTATACATTAACTGAGTTTTCTATGTATTCATTTGCATAATTCAAATTTGAACACAGGCACATGCTCTAATGCATATAAATTAGTTGAAAATTCAAATCCGTGTCCGTGGTTGCCTCCTTAGGTCCCATGCAAGAAACAGGAATGAATGTCAAACACACTGCCGCCGTCACTCGGCCGCAAACATTGAGATACCTAGTTTTTAATTTCTAGTAAATCCAAAACTCGTCTGAAATTCATGAAACTTGGCATGCTATCATGGAGCGGCATTAACATGCCGTGGTAAAATTTTTGTCCCATTTGGGGCAGGTTTGGGTATATGCTTCTCACAAACCAGAGCTTCTCACAACAAGCATGGTGGTTTCGGTAGGGAACGTCCCATCTTTGGGGACGAAACGATATCCATTGCCTCTTATTGCTTCCAAAAAATTTCTCGTGTCAACATAGAACAACAGGAGTGTTGTGTCAATTTTTGTGATTTTTCGGGGTTCGTTTGGACATTTTTATGCATTAACTGAGTTTTCAATGCATTTATGTGCATAATTCAAATTTAAACTACATGCACATGCTCCAGTGCATATAAATTGGTTGAAAATCAAAACTGTGTCCTTGGGTGCATGCTTAGGTCCCATGCAAGAAATGGGAATGAATTTCAAACACCAGGGCACTGTTGATTGCCGGCAAAACATTGAGATGCCTGGTTTTTAAATTCTAGTAAATCCAAAACTCGTCTGAAATTCATGAGACTTGTCATGCTATTATGCATCAACATGCCATGGTAAAAAATTTGTCCCATTTGGGGCAGGTTTGGCTATATGCTTCTCACAAACCAGAGCTTCACACAACAAGCATGATGGTTTCGGTAGGGAACGTCCCACCTTTGGGGACGAAACGATATCCATTGCCTCTTATTGCTTTCAAATTTTTTCTCATGTCAACATAGAACAACAGGAGTATTGTGTCAATCTTTGTGATTTTTCGGGGTTCGTTTGGACATTTTTATGCATTAACTGAGTTTTCAATGCATTTATGTGCATGATTCAAATTTGAATTACATGCACATGCTCCAGTGCATATAAATTGGTTGAAAAATCAAATCTGTGTCCTTGGGTGCATGCTTAAGTCCCATGCAAGAAATGGGAATGAATTTCAAACACCAGGGCACCGTTGATTGCCGGCAAAATGTTGAGTACTTTATTTTTAAATTCTAGTAAATCCAAAAGTTGTCTGAAATTCATGATACTTGGCAGGTGACATGCTGTGGTATTTTTCGTGTCCATTTTGAGAGAAGGCGCACTCGAATAATTACAGCCAACAAAGGCATTTTGAAAAAATAGCTGCCACCTTAATATCTCAAACGTTTGTATAATTCAAACCGTGTGCGTTCTGTTAACCATTCACGTGACGCCACGTGTCTTGGTTTTAATGGCTGTAGGAGGTGCCGTGCGGACAGCTGCTTGACCTTGACTGAACGAGAGGCGTGCGAGCGCCGTCCGGTGCGCAGGCTGTCCGAGAGTGCAAGTGCATCTAGTGCCCCTTAGTGATTTTGGTGTATTGAAGACTTATAGGTTAAGGGACTAATGTGTTTATGAGTGTACACGGGTCTATAAGTCTATGAGGAGTTTGATATTTACAGAGAAAGTCGACCCCTAAAAATGAAGTTCTTCGACTGAAGACTTTGGATTTCTGAAGACTTTCCGAAGACTTTGAAAGTGAAGAAATTGGTGTGACCTTGAAGACTTGGTATTCATTTGAGGAACATGAAGCGTGAAAACTTTTGTTTTCGTAGTTTCATTTTCTCTTTCTTGAGTCATAGGAAACACCGTACTGTTAAAGGGAGTCTAGGAAATACTAAGGAAAAATTTCCATGTGATGCTCAACTCAAAATCCTACACCTACCAATCCCTTCGAGTGAAGCCATCGGAAATCTCATACAGTTCAGTCATATTCTTCAGTGACAGAGACAAAGTTCTTCTTGTCTCTGTGGAATTTGTTCTAACTGAGGAGTTAGGAATTCGCCAGTGCGGATTGCCTACACAGTGAGGAACATGATAGCCCTGAGGAATTTGATACTCAAATTTCCGACCGTTGCTGTGCTATGCACCAGCTGTCCCAAAATATCTACCCACCTAGCGGTCATATCATTGAAGGGCATTTATGTCTTATCATGGCGGGCTGCTCCCTAGGCTATAAATAGCCGCCCCCTACAACCACTAGCTGGTTGGCTGCTCCGAGAGAAACTGACACTTGTTAATTGAGAGCATCCCATCCTCCGAGGACTTTGAGTGAAAATCATCAAGTGAGGAAAACCCAAACCCAAAAACCTAAAAACCCAAAGTGATTAAGCATCACTGAAGAGATTGATCCTGCGTGGATCCGACGCTCGTTAACTTTGAAGACTGTGCTTCTTCCAGACGGTTAGGCGTCATGGTCTAGAGCATCCAAGAGGAAATTGTGGATCGCCGAGTGGCCGAGTTTGTGAAGGTTCGGAAGTCACCTGAAGACTTACCACGAGTGATTGGGCGAGGTCTGTGTGACCTTAGCTCAAGGGGAATACGGTGAGGACTAAGTGTCCTGGACTGCGTGTTCAGGACTAGGTGTCCGGGACTGTGTGTCCTCAGGTTTAAATGAAGGAAATATGCCCTAGAGGCAATAATAAAGTATTATTTATTTCCTTATATCATGATAAATGTTTATTATTCATGCTAGAATTGTATTAATCGGAAACATAATACATGTGTGAATACATAGACAAACAGTGTGTCACTAGTATGCCTCTACTTGACTAGCTCGTTAATCAAAGATGGTTATGTTTCCTAGCCATAGACATGAGTTGTCATTTGATTAACGGGATCACCTCATTAGGAGAATGACGTGATTGACTTGACCCATTCCGTAAGCTTAGCACCCGTTCGTTTAGTATGTTGCTATTGCTTTCTTCATGACTTATACATGTTCCTATGACTATGAGATTATGCAACTCCCGTTTACCGGAGGAACACTTTGTGTGCTACCAAACGTCACAACGTAAATGGGTGATTATAAAGGTGCTCTACAGGTGTCTCCAAAGGTACTTGTTGGGTTGGCGTATTTCGAGATTAGGATTTGTCACTCCGATTGTCGGAGAGGTATCTCTGGGCCCACTCAGTAATGCACATCACTATAAGCCTTGCAAGCATTGTGACTAATGAGTTAGTTGCGGGATGATGTATTACGAATCAAGTAAAGAGACTTGCCGGTAACGAGATTGAACTAGGTATCGAGATACCGACGATCGAATCTCGGGCAAGTAACATACCGATGACAAAGGAAACAACGTATGTTGTTATGCGGTCTGACCGATAAAGATCTTCGTAGAATATGTGGGAATCAATATGAGCATCCAGGTTCCGCTATTGGTTATTGACCGGAGAGGTGTCTCGGTCATGTCTACATAGTTCTCGAACCCGTAGGGTCCGCACGCTTAAAGTTATGATGACAATTATATTATGAGTTTATATGTTTTGATGTACCGAAGGTTGTTCAGAGTCCCGGATGTGATCACGGACATGACGAGGAGTCTCGATATGGTCGAGACATAAAGATTGATATATTGGATGACTATATTCGGACACCGGAAGTGTTCCGGAGAAGTTTTGGATAAAACCGGAGTGCCAGAGGGGTTACCGGAACCCCCCGGGGAAGTATTGGGCCTTAGTGGGCCTTGAGGGGAGAGAGAGGGCAGCAGCCAGGAGGTGGCGCGCCCCCTCCCATGAGGAGTCCGAATTGGACTAGGGGAGGGGGGCGCAGCCCCTCTTTCCCTCTCCCTCTCCCTCTCTTTCCTTCCCCCCCTCTCTTCCTAGTTGGACTAGGAAAGGGGAGTCCTACTCCTACTAGGAGGAGGACTCCCCCCCTCTCCTTGGCGCGCCCAAAGGCAGCCGGCCTCCCCCTTGCTCCTTTATATACGGGGGCAGGGGGCACCTCTAGACACACTTGATATACGATATTTTAGCCGTGTGCGGTGCCCCCCTCCACCATATTACACCTCGATAATACCGTTGCGGAGCTTAGGCGAAGCCCTGCGTCGGTGGAACATCATCATCGTCACCACGCCGTTGTGCTGACGAAACTCTCCCTCAACACTCGGCTGGATTGGAGTTCGAGGGACGTCTTCGAGCTGAACGTGTGCTGAACTCGGAGGTGCCGTGCGTTCGGTACTTGATCGGTCGGATCGTGAAGACGTACGACTACATCAACCGTGTTGGGATAACGCTTCCGCTGTCGGTCTACGAGGGTACGTGGACAACACTCTCCCCTCTCGTTGCTATGCATCACCATGATCTTGCGTGTGCGTAGGAAATTTTTGAAATTACTACGTTCCCCAACAGTGGCATCCGAGCCTGGTTTTATGCGTTGATGCTATGCACGAGTAGAACACAAGTGAGTTGTGGGCGATATAAGTCATACTGCTTACCAGCATGTCATACTTTGGTTCAGCGGTATTGTGAGATGAAGCGGCCCGGACCGACATTACGCGTACGCTTACGCGAGACTGGTTTCACCGTTGCGAGCACTCGTTGCTTAAAGGTGACTGGCGGGTGTCTGTCTCTCTCACTTTAGTTGAACCGAGTGTGGCTACGCCCGGTCCTTGCGAAGGTTAAAACAGGACCAACTTGACAAACTATCGTTGTGGTTTTGATGCGTAGGTAAGAACGGTTCTTGCTAAGCCCGTAGCAGCCACGTAAAACTTGCAACAACAAAGTAGAGGACGTCTAACTTGTTTTTGCAGGGCATGTTGTGATGTGATATGGTCAAGACATGATGCTATATTTTATTGTATGAGATGATCATGTTTTGTAACCGAGTTATCGGCAACTGGCAGGAGCCATATGGTTGTCGCTTTATTGTATGAAATGCAATCGGCATGTAATTGTTTTACTTTATCACTAAGGGGTAGCGATAGTCGTAAAAGCAATAAGTTGGCGAGACGACAACGATACTACGATGGAGATCAAGGTGTCGAGCCGGTGACGATGGTGATCATGACGGTGCTTCGGAGATGGAGATCACAAGCACAAGATGATGATGGCCATATCATATCACTTATATTGATTGCATGTGATGTTAATCTTTTATGCATCTTATCTTGCTTTGATTGACGGTAGCATTATAAGATGATCTCTCACTAAAATTTCAAGATAAAAGTGTTCTCCCTGAGTATGCACCGTTGCAAAAGTTCTTCGTGCTGAGACACCACGTGATGATCGGGTGTGATAGGCTCTACGTTCAAATACAATGGGTGCAAAACAGTTGCACACGCGGAATACTCAGGTTAAACTTGACGAGCCTAGCATATGCAGATATGGCCTCGGGACACGGAGACCGAAAGGTCGAGCGTGAATCATATAGTAGATATGATCAACATAGTGATGTTCACCATTGAAACTACTCCATCTCACGTGATGATCGGACATGGTTTAGTTGATTTGGATCACGTAATCACTTAGATGATGAGAGGGATATCTATCTAAGTGGGAGTTCTTAAGTAATATGATTAATTGAACTTGAATTTATCATGAACTTAGTACCTGATAGTATCTTGCTTGTCTATGTTAATTGTAGATAAATGGCCCGTGCTGTTGTTCCATTGAAATTTAATGTGTTCCTTGAGAAAGAAAAGTTGAAAGATGATGGTAGCAGTTACACGGACTTGGTCCGTAACTTGAGGATTATCTCATTGCTGCACAGAAGAATTACGTCCTGGAAGCACCGCTAGGTGCCAGGCCTCCTGCAAGAGCAACACCAGAAGTTATGAACGTCTGGCAGAGCAAAGCTGATGACTACTCAATAGTTCAGTGTGCCATGCTTTACGGCTTAGAACCGGGTCTTCAACGACGTTTTGAACGTCATGGAGCATATGAGATGTTCCAGGAGTTGAAGTTAATATTTCAAGCAAATGCCCGGATTGAGAGATATGAAGTCTCCAATAAGTTCTATAGCTGCAAGATGGAAGAGAATAGTTCTGTTAGTGAGCATATACTCAAAATTTCTGGGTATAATAATCACTTGATTCAACTGGGAGTTAATCTTCCGGATGATAGCGTCATTGACAGAATTCTTCAATCACTGCCACCAAGCTACAAGAGCTTCGTGATGAACCATAACATGCAAGGGATGAATAAGACAATTCCCGAGCTCTTCGCCATGCTAAAAGCAGCGGAGGTAGAAATCAAAAAGGAGCATCAAGTGTTGATGGTCAGTAAAACCACTAGTTTCAAGAAAAAGGGCAAAGGGAAGAAGAAGGGGAACTTCAAGAAGAACAGCAAGCAAGTTGTTGTTCAGGAGAAGAAACCCAAGTCTGGACCTAAGCCTGAAACTGAGTGCTTCTACTGCAAGCAGACTGGTCACTGGAAGCGGAACTGCCCCAAGTATTTGGCGGATAAGAAGGATGGCAAGGTTAACAAAGGTATATGTGATATACATGTTATTGATGTGTACCTTACTCATGCTCGCAGTAGCACCTGGGTATTTGATACTGGTTCTGTTGCTAATATTTGCAACTCGAAACAGGGGCTATGTATTGAGCGAAGATTGGCTAAGGACGAGGTGACGATGCGCGTGGGAAATGGTTCCAAAGTCGATGTGATCACCGTCGGCACGCTACCTCTACATCTACCTTCGGGATTAGTATTAGACCTAAATAATTGTTATTTGGTGACAGCGTTGAGCATGAACATTATATCTGGATCTTGTTTGATGCGAGAAGGTTATTCATTTAAATCAGAGAATAATGGTTGTTCTATTTATATGAATAATATCTTTTATGGTCATGCACCCTTGAAGAGTGGTCTATTTTTAATGAATCTCGATAGTAGTGACACACATATTCATAATGTAGAAGCCAAAAGATGCAGAGTTGATAATGACAGTGCGACTTATTTGTGGCACTGTCGTTTAGGTCATATCGGTGTAAAGCGCATGAAGAAACTCCATACTGATGGACTTTTGGAATCACTTGATTATGAATCACTTGGTACTTGCGAACCGTGCCTCATGGGCAAGATGACTAAAACACCGTTCTCCGGAACGATGGAGAGAGCAACAGATTTATTGGAAATCATACATACAGATGTATGTGGTCCGATGAATATTGAGGCTCGTGGCGGATATCGTTATTTTCTCACCTTCACAGATGATTTGAGCAGATATGGGTATATCTACTTAATGAAACATAAGTCTGAAACATTTGAAAAGTTCAAAGAATTTCAGAGTGAAGTTGAAAATCATCGTAACAAGAAAATAAAGTTTCTACGATCAGATCGTGGAGGAGAATATTTGAGTTACGAGTTTGGCCTACATTTGAAACAATGCGGAATAGTTTCGCAACTCACGCCACCCGGAACACCACAGCATAATGGTGTGTCCGAACATCGTAATCGTACTTTATTAGATATGGTGCGATCTATGATGTCTCTTACTGATTTACCGCTATCGTTTTGGGGTTATGCTTTAGAGACGGCTGCATTCACTCTAAATAGGACACCATCGAAATCCGTTGAGACGACGCCTTATGAACTATGGTTTGGCAAGAAACCAAAGTTGTCGTATCTTAAAGTTTGGGGTTGCGATGCTTATGTGAAGAAACTTCAACCTGATAAGCTCGAACCTGATTTTGGTTTAACCACTTGGAGTTTTAGTTATGTCGACCGCAGGTATGAAGAAAGTGGCATGCCCCATCTTTGACGGTCATGATTATCCCAAGTGGAAGGCCATGATGAAGAAGCGCCTCATGGCGATGAACAGTGAATTGTGGACCGTCACTGAGATTGGTCTTACCGATCTGTGCAAGACGGCGGAAGCTGATGACATTCGCAAGTACACTCTTCTCAACCTCACGGCGAAGGACGTCATCTGCTCCTGTCTGTCTCAAAATCAGTTCAGGAACATTATGCATCTCGATCATGCGAAGCTTATCTGGGACCGTCTCTCTGATGTCTATGAAGGTCATCGAACCTGTCATGATCCTTGGTTTGAGGACTTCAAGGAATCTCTCAAATCAATGACATTCAAACCAGAATCATCATCCTCCTCACCATGCCTTATGGCAGATGGTGAAAAGGTAACTGAATGCTATCTGTCTGAATCTAGTGATGATGAATCTGATGATGAATTTGGACCCAGTTATGTCAAACTTGCTTCCCTTGCCGCTAAACAACAAAGAGCTTTGGAAAAGGTTCATAACATGCTTAGTAAGAGTGATGATATGTTGGGTGAAGAAATGGATCAGTCAAAAGCTTTGGCTGAAAGTCTTCAGAGACTTCATACTAAGTATGACAACCTTCAAGGTCATCATAACACTCTCTTGTCTGATCATGAGAAGCTTTCTTATGAATTTCTTCAAAGAAAGCAAGATCTTAAAAAGCTAAGAGTGAGTTATGAAGATCTTCAGAAGGAGCGCGATTCATTACTTGCTCAACAAATCAGCGCTGCTCAGGAAGAATTTAATCCTCCATGTTTGAAATGCATTGAACATGAATCTGCTAATTCTTCACCTGAATGTTCAAATGCTTCTAATGCTACAAATTCTTCAACTGTCTCTGCTATCACTAATTCCTCATCTGAGGACATTGCTAGTATCACTGACGATGCAGGGCTGAAGGAATTGTACATGACAGGCATGTACAAAAGCCTCAAAGGGCATCAGACTCTTTGTGATGTGCTTAAAAAGCAGATCCTCAACAGGAACCCTAGGAAAGAGGGTATTGCCTTTGAGAGGAAACTCAATGCTGATGGTACATATTGGAAGCCTGAGCAGTACCCCAAAACCTCATGGGTTGCTGCAAAGGGACCTCCAGTTGATCCATCTAATTTATCTGGCTTTACATGTGAATCTTCTCATTCTTCTGATGAGTCATTTGACTCCAACTATAAACTGTTCAAAAATCAGAATGGTGAAGTATTTGCTAGATATGTTGGCACTAACTGCAGGAACGGTTCTCCTATGAAGAAAATCTGGGTTCCCAAAAGTGCCTTGAAAGTCTTCAGGTGAATGTCCTCATGACACCACCTGTGAAGAATAGGAACCCCAGATCAAATTCTTCATATGGACCAAATTCTTCATATGGATCCAAGTCCTCATACGGACCAAATTCCTCACATGGATCAAATTCCTCAAAAGGATCAAAGTCCTCATATGAACATCATCGTGCTAACAACTCTGTTTCGCAGGGAAGAGCCAAGGGCTATGAATATGAGCATTATTCTTCTAATCATTATGTTCATAAGTCCTCGAAGAATTTCTCTGCTTATTCATATGCTTACCCTAACTTCTCTTATGTGAAACGAAATGGATTGGCTTCTATGCCACCTTTCTCGTATGGAGCTCGCAGAGTGATGAACTCTTTGCCACCCCTTCAGATGTGGGTGGTGAAGAAAAAGAACTAATCTCTTCTGCAGGGTCAGGTCTCCAGACGTGCTTAAACGTCTGAAGAATTTGCTGGAGACCTGAAGAGTGCCTGAAAGGACGCAGGCTAATCATGAAGAAATGAACTTTCATTTCTCACGTCCTCATACTGTTTTAACTGTTGCATTGCTTGATGAAATTCGTCTGATGAATTGTGATGTCATATTCTTCACTGATGAAGTATATGAAGTTCGTAAGCTGCACTAATTCATCTGCAGGATGATCAACCCAAAGCCACTGAGTGGGTCCTCGATAGTGGATGTACAAATCACATGACTGGTGACAAGAATCTATTGATAGATGCACCCTTATCACCATCGCATCTGAAGCATATCATCTTCGCTGACAAAGGCAAAAGTCAGGTATTGGGTCTAGGTAAGGTTGCGATCACAAAGGATCGACACATGGACAAAGTCATGCTTGTCGAGTCCTTAGGATACAATCTCATGTCTGTCTCAATGCTTTGTGATCTTGATATGGTAGTTGTCTTTGGCAAGTATCGTTGTGTTGTGGTTATGGAAGCTGACAATTCCAAAGTCTTCGAAGGCTTTAGGAGAGGAGACTTGTATATTGTTGATTTCTCTACAGGACCGCAACCAGCCGTGTGCCTACTTGCAAAAGCTTCAGAAGGTTGGCTATGGCATCGACGACTTGGTCATGCAGGCATGAGGAATTTGCACACGCTTGCGAAGAAGAAGCATGTCATTGGCATTGAGAATGTCAAATTCCTCAAGGATCACTTGTGTGGAGCTTGTGAAGCTGGAAAGATGACCAAGGCTAAGCATCCAGCGAAGACTATCATGACCACTACTCGACCATTCGAATTGCTTCACATGGACCTCTTTGGTCCTAACCATTACTCAGCTGTCACAAATGACGCATCTCTCTATGGCCTTGTTATTGTTGATGATTACTCTCGTTACACATGGGTACACATTGTTACTTACAAACATGAAGTGCAGGAAGTCTTCAAACGATTTTCCTCGAGGGCTTCAACCAACTTTGGTGTGAAGATCAAGCACATCAGAAGTGACAATGGAACTGAGTTCAAGAATTCTGGTCTTGATGACTATCTTGATGAACTTGGTATTACTCATGAGTTATCTGCTCCTTACACTCCTCAGCAGAATGGCGTCGTGGAGCGCAAGAACAGGACTCTTGTTGAGATGGCTCGCACTATGCTTGATGAGTACAAGACGCCTCGTCACTTCTGGATTGAGGCAATTTATACTGCGTGCCACATCATCAACAGGGTATATCTTCACAAATTCTTCAAGAAGACTGCCTATGAACTCCTCACTGACAAGAAACCCAATGTGAGTTATTTCAAAGTCTTCGGTGCTAAATGTTGGATTAGAGATCCTCATCACAATGCTAAATTTGCACCGAAAGCACATGAAGGTTTTATGCTTGGTTACGGAAAGGACTCGCACACCTACAGAGTCTTCAACAACGTTCTTCACAAGGTTGTTGAAACTGTAGATGTGCGGTTCGATGAAACTAATGGCTCGCAAAGAGAGCACCTACCCTCTGTGATAGATGAACCAGCACCTGAGGAAACTATCAAGTTCAAGGCTACTGAGGATGTCATTCCTACCGAAGAATCTGCTGAAGAATTCATTCCAGAACGTGAAGAACGTCGAGCTAATGCACCTGAAGAAAATGCTGAAGAAAATGGTGCTGAAGAAAATGCTGATCAAATTCCTCGACGACAACCAACTCATCCTCGCGTTGCAAAAGAAGTGCAAGTTGAAAAGATCATCGATGACATTGAAGCACCAGGTCCTCTCACACGCTCAAAAGCTTCACATTTATCTAACTTTTGTGGGCACTATGCTTTTGTCTCTATCACAGAGCCCACTAAGGTAGATGAAGCATTTCTGGAGCCTGAGTGGATTCAGGCCATGCAAGAAGAATTACATCAGTTCGAGCTCAACAACGTTTGGGAACTGGTCAATCGTCCAGATCCTCGCAAACACAATATCATTGGCACAAAGTGGATCTACCGCAACAAGCAAGATGAAAATGGCCTTGTGGTGAGGAATAAGGCACGGCTAGTAGCTCAAGGCTACACACAGGTTGAAGGAATTGATTTCGATGAAACTTTTGCACCTGTTGCTAGACTTGAAGCTATTCGCATATTACTTGCTTATGCTAACCATCATGATATCACTTTATATCAAATGGATGTGAAAAGTGCATTCCTCAATGGTAAGCTTGAGGAAGAAGTATATGTTGCTCAACCCCCAGGTTTTGAAGATCCTAAGCATCCTGACAAAGTCTTCAGACTAAATAAGGCCCTCTATGGCCTCAAGCAGGCCCCTCGGGCGTGGTATGATACTTTGAAGGAATTCCTCATGAAGAAAGGCTTCAAACCCGGTTCACTCGACCCTACTCTTTTCACTAAATCATATGATGATGAATTGTTTGTGTGCCAAATATATGTTGATGATATCATCTTTGGCTGTACTGACCAACGTTATAGTGATGAATTTGCCTATATGATGAGTGAAGAATATCAAATGTCTATGATGGGAGAGTTGAAATTCTTCTTAGGTCTTCAAATTCGTCAACAGCGCAATGGCATATTCATATCTCAGGAGAAATACCTCAAGGATGTACTGAGGAAATTCGGCATGCAAGATTGCAAAGGCGTCAAAATTCCTATGCCCACAAATGGCCATCTGTGCACTGATGAAAATGGTATTGACTTCGATCAAAAGGTATACCGCTCCATGATTGGTTCTTTATTGTATTTATGTGCATCTAGGCCAGATATTATGCTTAGTGTTTGCATGTGTGCCCGATTTCAAGCTACACCGAAGGAATCACACCATAAGGCTGTGAAACATATTCTTCGATATCTAGCTCACACACCAACACTAGGATTATGGTACCCCAAGGGCTCGGCTTTTGATCTCATTGGATATTCTGACTCTGACTATGCTGGTGATCGTGTGGACCGCAAGTCAACATCTGGTACATGTCATTTCCTCGGACGATCTTTGGTCTGTTGGTCCTCGAAGAAACAGAACTGCGTATCACTGTCTACTGCTGAAGCTGAGTACATTGCTGCTGGCTCTTGCTGTGCTCAATTGCTGTGGATGAAGCAAACTCTCAAGGACTACGGCGTCAACGTGAAGAATGTGCCTCTCTTCTGTGACAATGAGAGTGCCATCAAGATTGCTCACAACCCAGTTCAGCACTCGAAGACAAAGCACATTCAGATTCGTCATCATTTTCTTCGCGATCATGTGTTGAAGGGCGACATTTCTATTGAGCATGTGAAGACTGAAGAACAGCTAGCCGATATCTTCACAAAGCCCTTGGATGAGAAGAGATTTAGCAAGTTGCGGTGTGAGCTAAATATCCTAGAATCTTCGAATGTTCTTTGAAAAGGACACTCATCCTAACACTTATGCAAAATTGATGACTTAGATGTGCAACACATGAAGAAACGTTTTTCTTCAATCAATGAAGAATAACACTCTAAGTGTGAAGAAATTAATGAAGAATTTGATTCTCAGAACCCTACGACAATTGTACGCGGTGTCTGAAATCATCATTCTTATACGGTGGGTCACGCCACCACAAAAGTTGAAAATCTTCAATTTGAGTTTTTCCTCAGTTTTTGAAATTCCTCAGTTGTTCATTTCTTCAACTTTGCATTGTCTTCACTGTTTCCGTCGTTTTTCTTCATTGGCTTATATATATATGAGTTTATGTCCTCTACAGCATTCACTTATGGCTAATTCTTCAAGTTGGTTTTTCTGCTAAGTGAATGTGATCGGACCCTTCCCCCTCTATGCTATACTCAACCCAATCTATTCACAAATTCTTCATGTGCGTTCTATTTGAAACTCGTTCAAAATCTTCACTGTGTCCTTGTCAGCTGAAGAATTTGCGAACGGAACTTTTAACTTATCTTATCCAAAATTTTCGGCTTTGCCGCTCAAACCGTTCCGCATCCCACGATATACTTATCTATTCGCCCACGATCTAACACGATCTCCACTTCTCAGTACGTGGGTGACACATGTCAAGCGAATGAGAAGGGTCAGGGGCACGTTCGTCCAATTTCTTCGGGCGAACGGTTTTTCACCGTGGCTATAAATACCCCCTCTCCCCTTCCTCACTTCTTTTACTCCGCTCGACCTCTCTCCAGCTCAAGCTTCTCAAACCCTAGCGCCGCCGCTACTTCATCGTCGCCGGTGAGGAAGAGCTTCACTGCCTCGACCTCGTCGCCGCCGTACTCGCGCCGGCCGCGGAAATCTTCACTCCGCCGCCGCCGTAGCCGTCTTCCTCCGCCGAGTTAGGGCGTGGAAGATCTGCACAGACGAACTTCACTTCTCCACCTCACAGTTCGTCGTGTTCTTCGTTCAGGGTAATTAAAAGTTACTTTTACTGCCCCTTTTGATTCAAATGATTCCTACAAAATCTTCAAAGGTGTTTATTCTTCAAATTTTTCACACACTAAACACCTCACATCTCATCTGTTCTTGATTCGTTTCCCTAAGCATCATTTTTCTTCAAGATTCCTCAATTGTGTGGATCTTCGATCTATACAACTCTGGAACCTAAGACAAAGAACGCTTAGTGAAATTCTTCAAGACTCAACTGGTCAAATTCCTCAAACTTGTTCTTTTTGAAAAACCTTCTGAGAACGCATATGACCTCTCCAAATTCCTCGCAACTATACTCTGTTCACAGGTACTCATGTCCGCTGCTGAATCACTAGGTTCTCATCAACTTAACTCATTTGCAGCGTTCCTCGAAGAAAAGTTGCATACTTCTTCAGAGAGTTCAATTGTTCAAATTCCTCAACTGAAGAAAATGGCTGATGGAAAGAAGCCACAGAAAGGAGGAAAGAGGCCTGAAATCAATACTGCCTTTGAAATCCCTGAGGACATTTATGCTGGGTACTGCACACCCCCTGAGGAAGATAAAAATCAGCGCAAGGTGCGCATTCAGAGGATAGAAAGGAGATGGGCAAAAGAGTGGAGGGAGTACAGGTATGTGACTCCAAAATACATGAAGAAATTCGCTGTTACTCCTCCATGCTCAAGACCACCATTGGCACCTGGCCAAGAGGCAGATCCCACTAGCATCAAGCGCGGTGAGGATTTTCCTGAAGAATGGGCCAAGCGCCAGGCCAAGTTGGCCAAACAGGCAAAAGATGCAGTGAGGAAATTCAACGAAGACTCTACTGCTGCTGCTGAGGCCTCTGTAAGGCCGAAGAAATCCATGGCAAAGAAGCCTGCGCACAAGCCAAGTGCCTCTTCTTCAATGCCCTCACGGCCAATTTCCTCAGCTAAGCCCTCACGGCCAATTCCTCAAGCCGCTCCTGCTCCTCCAAAGTCCTCAGTTGCTCCGCCCAAATCCTCAGCACCTGTGCATCTTGCCACGTGCCAAAGGACTACAGGCATCTCCATTGCCTCAGTAGCTTCAGCTAGTTCCTCAGTTGCACCAAATTCTTCAACAGGACCATCTCTGCTGAAGACAAAGACCACTGCTGGACGAGGCTCTCGCCCAAGTCCTCACAAGAGGCAGGTCGCCTTCCAAGTGCCGTCTGAAGAAGACGAAGCTGATGATGAAGAACTTGCTGAAATCATCAGAGACAGGCAAGTCAGGGCCGCTAGAGCCAAGGGCACAAATGTGCCACTGCTTTTGGATCCAAAGTTGATCCTCGACTACATTGACCTCTGGCACAAGGACCCAAACACTCCTATGCCTGACTTCAAGCTGACTCCTGGTCAAAGTCATATGCTGACTGCCTTCATCCAAGAAGAAAAATGGAAATTTGAGAAGGCCAGACAGCTCAAGAAAGCACAGTACAGGAAGGAGAAATTCCTGAAGAACAACGTTGTCTCTATGACAACTGATGAACTTGTGAAGATCCAGTCTGAAATCAAAGTCCTCAGCGATGATTTCAATGCTTACTATGCTGATTGGAAAGGAGCCAAGGTCAGGTTTGTCAAACTGACTAAGATGTTCACCTCAAATGTTGCAGCCCCATCGCAACAAGAAATTCCTCAGGCTGAAGCCTCTGCTCAGCCAACTGAAGAACATGCCAGCACCGCTGATGACAATCAGGCTGCTGAAGAAAATGTGAGTTCCAGGGCTGATGACTGCATTCCAGCCGCTGAAGAAATTGCCAGGGCACCCACTAGTGGTGCGCCTGAAGAAAATGAAGAGGTCAGGGCAACTGCATCAGTTGTGCCTGAAGAAAATCAACCACATTCCTCTGCTCCTCCTGCGCCTACTCCAACTCCAATCCTTCCATCTGCATCAGATGTGAAGAAGACCAAGGCTGCAGAGCGTGCAGCAGTGAAGAAAAGGAAAGCATCAACTCCTTCAGATTCTTCAGCACCGAAGAAGATGAAGAAATTGACAAGCTCATTTGCTCATCCAATTGATGTTGTTCCAGTTTCCTCCATGCCATCAAAGGAAATCATCCCTTTTGATGAAGAATATGTGATCCCTAGCGGATCTGATGAAGAAAATCCTTCTGCTGCTTCGTCAGAGCAGATGGATGAAGAAATTGAAGTGGATAAAATCCCTTCAACCCCCACAGTTTCCTCGCCTATGCCTCAGTTTACTGCTGAAGAGGCTGGCGTTGAAGAAATTGAAGAAGAAGATGTGGACATTGGCTGTACCACACCAGTGATGAATGATGACTTTTGGGAAAGTCAGCACCCCAATTCTCCACTCTTCACTCCACTGCAGCAAATTCCTCAGTCCCAGCCACTACAGTTCAAATGGGATCTGATGAAGCTCATGAAGACATTCCAGCCGCTAGTGCTGAAGAAAATGAAAATGAAGAATTGAAGAACCAGGCTGCCACTGAAGAGGAACCAGAAATTCCTCAGCCTGAAGAACCTGAGATTGCGATTCCTGAGGTCATCATGCAACTGACTGACACTCCACTGCCCAAGCCAAAGGATCCATTCTCAAGGAAGCAAAAATTCAAGGTTGATGATTTCTTTGGCGAGCATGTATTCTTCACTGATTACAACCCTTATGACTCTGCTCGCATAAGGAAGAGGCGTTTCTGGACTGCCAGCCAGGCAAATTTCTATTCCTCAGTGCTGTTCAACAAAGACAAAGTCTTCGATCATGAGCACATTCCTCACGTGGATATGGAATCTCTGCCATGCTTCGGGCCAGTCCTCAGTGTTCTCTACGACGCTGGACTGTTAAATTTCTGCACTGACATATGTGATTGGAATGAAGAGCTAATTCTTCAATTTTATGCAACTCTGCACATCACCGGCAACTCTGAAGATGTGAATTCATGGGTGCTGGACTGGATGTCTGAAAACACTCACTACAAAGCACCAGCTACTGAATTGCTTCGTGCTTTGCCTCTCAGTCCGCCCCTTGAAGGTGCTTGTTGCGTCTACAATGAACCTGAGCTTACCAATCACTATATGCAAGTGCTGATGAAGCCTTTGAAGCCAGGTCAGGCCCCAAGAACAAAATCCCTTGTGAAGGAATTGTTGTATTTGCCTTGGACTGTCTATCGCATTCTGACGAAGACATTGAGTCCTATCAAGGGCCACGACTCGAATGAAGAAGAAGTCGTTGGCATCATGAAGAATCTGCTTTTCAATATCATTCATGGCGTTCCCGTCAACTTCCATGATTTCTTCATGAGGACTCTGGCCAATGTCGCAATGTCACCATTTGAGTTGAAGCCTTATGCACCATGGATTATGAGATTCATCAGAACAAGGTCTTCACTCAACTACAAAGCTGATACACTGAACCATTGCAGCTACTTGCCCCCGATTGAAGTCCTCAAATGGACATTTTCCTCAGCTGATGAAAAGGGCAAGGCTACGACTGTAATTGATGAAGGCATTCGTCCATTGGATGGTCAATTTCGCAAGGCTGCATCCTACTCCACCAATGATGACTCTGCCACCCATGACTCTGCCGCAAACGCACCCAAGCAAAATCCTCAAGGCACAGCACCCAGGGTGATGACTGACCGTGAGCTTCTCCTCAGTCTTCACCAGAAGGTTGATCGCAATCATAAATGGGTCAAGCGTCAGTTTGGTTCAATTATTCACAACATGACTGCTACCCACAATGCAGTGAAGAAAAACCATTACTACCTTCATGAAACCCTCAACCGCACCTGGGCTGTTCTGTCGCACATATATGGTGAAGAAGATCTGAAGAAAATGGGTCTCAAGGAAGATCTTGACTGGGCTGCACCTCCTCCGAAGAAGTACAAGAAGGTCAAGGTTCCTTCCTTGGTGGCCAGCTCCTATTCTTCATCACGTGACACTGATGAACATGAAGACTTGGACGACACTGCGGCAGGCCCTACATCAACAAACGACCCCAACAACGCTGACGCTCCTTCATCACCTTGATATTCTTCAGGGGCGTTAGTCCTCATTTTCGACCCTTTTGGTCATTTGATGACAAAGGGGGAGAAATTTGAGTTAGTCTTCAAGCGGGTCTATCTTATATGGGCGTTTTTTTCTAAAGTTACAACTCTCGTTCTTCTGATGACTTTGTTGGATCGAGTTGTAAACTTAAACTCTATGGTGGCCTGATACTTTTGCTGTTTCTTCTGCATGCTTATTCCTCGTTAATGTTATTGCACGCATGCTGAATTACATCAGTCACCATATTTCATCATGCATTTCAAATTCTTCATATATTATGTCAAATGCGTGTATGAATTACAAGATATAGGGGGAGATCTCCATGATTCAACTCTTCAAGTGTGCATTGCTTCAAAAGCAAATTCCTCACTATGCACATCTTCAGGGGGAGTTCTTCTATATCTTGCAATCAAATTCCTCAATATCAGTATTTACACTTCATATGTTTATCCCCGTTGAAAACTTAACCTATATTGTCATCAATCACCAAAAAGGGGGAGATTGTAAGTGCATCTAGTGCCCCTTAGTGATTTTGGTGTATTGAAGACTTATAGGTTAAGGGACTAATGTGTTTATGAGTGTACACAGGTCTATAAGTCTATGAGGAGTTTGATATTTACAGAGAAAGTCGACCCCTAAAAATGAAGTTCTTCGACTGAAGACTTTGGATTTCTGAAGACTTTCTGAAGACTTTGAAAGTGAAGAAATTGGTGTGACCTTGAAGACTTGGTATTCATTTGAGGAACATGAAGCGTGAAGACTTTTGTTTTCGTAGTTTCATTTTCTCTTTCTTGAGTCATAGGAAACACCGTACTGTTAAAGGGGGTCGAGGAAATACTAAGGAAAAATTTCCATGTGATGCTCAACTCAAAATCCTACACCTACCAATCCCTTCGAGTGAAGCCATTGGAAATCTCATACAGTTCAGTCATATTCTTCAGTGACAGAGACGAAGTTCTTCTGGTCTCTGAGGAATTTGTTCTGACTGAGGAGTTAGGAATTCGCCAGTGCGGATTGCCTACACAGTGAGGAACATGATAGCCCTGAGGAATTTGATACTCAAATTTCCGACCGTTGCTGTGCTATGCGCCAGCTGTCCCAAAATATCTACCCACCTAACGGTCATATCATTGAAGGGCATTTATGTCTTATCATGACGGGCTGCTCCCTAGGCTATAAATAGCCGCCCCCTACAACCACTAGCTGGTTGGCTGCTCCGAGAGAAACTGACACTTGTCAATTGAGAGCATCCCATCCTCCGAGGACTTTGAGCGAAAATCATCAAGTGAGGAAAACCCAAACCCAAACACCTACAAACCCAAAGTGATTGAGCATCACTGAAGAGATTGATCCTGCGTGGATCCGACGCTTGTTACCTTTGAAGACTGTGCTTCTTCCAGACGGTTAGGCGTCATGGTCTAGAGCATCCAAGAGGAAATTGTGGATCGCCGAGTGACCGAGTTTGTGAAGGTTCGGAAGTCACCTGAAGACTTACCACGAGTGATTGGGCGAGGTCTGTGTGACCTTAGCTCAAGGGGAATACGGTGAGGACTAAGTGTCCTGGACTGCGTGTTCAGGACTGGGTGTCCGGGACTGTGTGTCCTCAGGTTTAAATACCTAGCCGCCCTAACCAGACGTACAACTGAGACAGCAGTTGGAACTGGTCTACCAAATCATTGTCTTCACCAAGCCTACTGGTTCTATTTCCTCAACTCTTTCATTTCCTCATTACTGTGTTGTGCACTTGTTCATATCTGTGTTTGAAGACTTTGACTGAAGACTTTCTCAATTTCCTCAGTTCAATTTCTTCAGTCTGTTTGTCTTCATCATGTGTTATCCTGTGTTTACACTTTCTGTACTCTGTGCTTGTCTTCATTTCATCATGATGACAATGCTTATGTTCTGCTATGCATACTTTTGAGTACTTATTCCGCTGCAAGTAGTTCTTCACTAAGGAATTTCCTCACTAGCAAATTCCTCAGTGAAGAATTCATAAAAATCGCCTATTCACCCCCCTCTAGTCGATATAACGCACTTTCAGAGAGGTGTGCAAGCTGTCCTCGAATGCGCAGGCTCACCGGGAAGCGTGCGAGCTGTATGCTGCGCGGGCTCACTGGGAAGCGAGCCCTTTGACTTCCATGGCCGCCCGCCTTGCTCGCATCCTCTCCATTAATGGCGCCCAAGCCGCAGTTTAATTCGCTTTTTAAATATGAAACACTCATCGCAAACGTTTTAGTTAGAACACCCGTATGCAAACCGACAGCTTCCCCAGGAAGCCAAGAGAAAATGTGCCGAGCAGGATTTCTGCAGCTCTTGATCGCAAACGTTTTAGATAGAACACCCGTATGCAAAGTGAGAGCAGCGCAGGATTTGTGCATCTCTTCAACGTAAACGGTTGTTTTGGATGACCCGTGTGAAACCACGTATAAACAATTTGGTAAGATTTGTCAAAATATGAAGCTAAAAATCAGTAGCAGTATCTAATTTTGGCAACTAAAATTCAGTAATTAAGCATAGATTTCATTCATAGATTAAGCAGACGTTCTTAATTTATACAAACAGTTCAACTCGACAGTTGAACCGACCAAACTTTTCCCCAATTGTTGCCAACCACGTACTGAAATAACTAGTTCAACTATATAGTAGCTAATTTTAAGTACGTTGTATAGTTTCACCACATCTACTACTACTGCGAGGTTGCGCGGGAACGGGCTCACCGACGATTCATTGGCGCCATCTTTTGGCCAAAAGAACGCCCGCGCGCGCTACGCAAGCTTGCGCTGTAAGCCGTCTGCGGCAGCGGAGTGACAAGACGTGGGAGAGGAGGACGAAAGGCCACGTACACATACTGTTAGTAAAAAACATTTGTGATTTAATTACCTACTATACCACCGTCCTGGTTTCTAAGTATGATTTAACTAATAAAATACGAATGCATGTCGCCAAAGATTATATAGTTGGATTTGTATTTGAACATAATTTACAATTATATAATTTTTAAAACATGCATTAACATTTTGTTGGTTAAATTTGAGGGCAAAGTATGGCACAGAATATAAAGGAGACTATAGACTAGACGGAGGTGGTAGCACACGGCCGCTCTCTACGCAGTGACGCAACTGTCGGCCGGCTTGTAGGCGACCATTTCCTGTGTGTTCAACTGCTCTATGCGTGTGGTTGCTTGCGATTCAGGCGGCCGCGGCGTGCTCTGCTCGTGTCCCACCGCGCGCGCTCTGCTCTCGCGTCCCTCCGGGAGCTCTTCCCTCGTCCCTCCACGCGCGCTGCCAGTGTTTGGGGCCGGCGCACGATCACACACGTTCTTGTGCAAGCGGTTGCGCCGGGCGCGGCGCGAAGATGCAGTTACCCGCTGCAAAAACTGCCATGCGGACGCGCCGAGAATCCACGCTGCCCGGCCCCCTTTTATTCCTGCGGCCATTTACCTTCATCTCTCGTCTCACACGACACAATAAGCACACCCACGAGGACACATACAGAGAGGACATCCAGCGGTTCCAATGGCGCTCCCCATGGCTCCAATGGCGCTCCCAGCGGCCGACGACGACAACGGCGGACAGTTCACCACGCATCACATAGTGGACACCCACGTGAGGGGGAAGGCCCTCTCGGTGGTGTACACGAACGATGCGGTCTCGGTGGAGAGCTCCATCCAAACTATGGAGCAGTTCCTTGCCGAGGACAAGTACCGAGTGGTTGGCTTCGACCTCGAGTACACCATCGGTCGTGCCGGGCACGATCAGAAGGTTGTCGTCGCCTAATTGTGCGTGCGACATGACGTCCTCGTCTACCACTACCACCTTGCCACAAGGCCTTGCGAGCGTTTCTCCAGGTTTATCAACAGCTCCGACTACAGTTTCGCTATGGTAGACACCACCAACGATCTAAAAGCGCTCAAGGTTTCAGACTTGAAATGCCCGAATCTTGTCAACATCCAGCACCACTACAAGGTCTGGGGCAGTGACAAAAACAAACTGAACTCCCTGGTTGACCTCGCCTCGGCCATCATCGACCCCTACTACGCGAAGATGAAGGAAGAGAGCAATAAGGACAAGAACACCTGGCACGGTGTGTGGCATGAGAGACTGGATGAACAACATGTCAAGTACGCGGCCATGGACGCGTACACAAGCTACGAGATGTACAGGCGGATCGTTGACATGAGGAACTGTCTTCTTCCTGACCCAGACGAGGGATCGAGCCACATAGTAGTGGGGAGCGTCACAAAAAGTAGATGACTAGACGATCGTTTCTCCTACTTTAGAATGCATGCAATTGTTTATTGAGGTGTGTGCGAATGATCTGTATAGTAACTTATGTAATTCGATGTTTATTGTAGTTATATATAGGTATATATATACACACATGTTATTCTACTGTAGACAGAGCAATTCACATGGCTTATTAGCAGCAATCGTGTGTGTATTATTGGTCTTCGCACACATTTCTGATTACGAACCTGTTTGCCGCGTATCACACAAATCTTGTTCAGTTGAACCGTTTCTATTGTGTTGCCTAATCACACGCAGTTCATCCCAGTGAACCGTATGCTGTATATCGCACACGCCTTCATCTGGCTGCCCGTTTCTTTTGTTCCTCCTCATCCCAAGCAGTTAATTGAGCTGAACCGTATGCTCTGCATCGCACACGCAACTAAATTCTGAACCGTGTTTGATGCATCTGTCATCGCAAACGTTTTGCACCTTTTTTGACGTTTTTTACACCACCGTTTGCGATTATGGCATTCGTCGAAGGGTCTCTGATCGTAGTGTCGCGTTTGGACCATCCTGCAGTAGTGTTACAATATCCAACCACAGTCCACCTTGGCCTGTAAGCATTTTCCAAGCCCATTTAGTTATTAGGCACCTTTTCATGTGTTTGGTATTTATAATACCGAGCCCCCAACCTCCTTTGGTGCACAAACGATGCTCCTGTGGACCATGTGATATTTCTGTTTTCCAAGTTCTTTTCCCCAGAAGAACTGGGATCACACTAGATCAAATTTCACATGGACCCTATCTTGAAGTAAAAAGAATCCCATGGTAAACATTGGTAAGGACACACATGAGTTATTCAAGGTAGTTTTGCCACCAGTGGACTGATACTTTCCTACCCAAGGCTCAACTCTCTTAGCCACAGGTCAGTGATAAAGAGGAAATCATCTATGGTTAAATGTTTATTAAAACGTGTCTGTTACGAAAGGGTTGTATGAACTACAAAAATAAAAATTGCCATGCTATACTTTAAAACTGCCATCCTCGGGGTGAAAATGCCATGAACAAAAATAGGACAAAATTATAAATTGAGAAAATGCCATGATTTGAAAAAATTCCCGCGCTACTTTATAAAACTGCCATCCTCTAGATATTTTTTTATCTGGATAAACCCCAAAAAATAAAAACTACCATGCCATTAAAAAAAATGCCATCCTCTGAAACTTTTAAAATGCCATCCTAATTATAGTAATGAAATGGCATCCTCTTAATAATTAAAATGTCATCATGTTATTGATAAAATTGTCATCCTATTGTTAATAAAAGTACTATGCTTGGTAATAAAACTCCCATGCCATTAAAAACAAAAATGCCATTTCTCAATAAGAAAAGAAATATCATCCTATTATTTATAAAAATGCCATCCTATTGTTAATAAAAAATGCATTGCTTAGTAATAAAATTGCCATGCCATTAAAAAATGCCATATCTCATTAATAAAATATGCCATGCTATAAAATAAATAAACCTGCCATGTGAGAAAATGAAAAATTCTGGTTTGAAAAATATGTGTGGCATTTTCAACACAATGATTCACAAAGTCCCTCTTAGCTCAGTGGCGATGGGCACCCGGGCACTCACATGGGTCGCGGGTTTGAACCCTCACCACACGATTTGGAGGAAAAAAGCGGGCGTTCGCCAACAATTCTACATGGCGTTGACTCTGCGCTGAGATTCGTGCGACTCCAGGGACAACGTTCGCTGGGGTTAGCCTCCCGGCGAACGGCCGCCAGATAAAATTTGCCAAATACTATGAAGTAAACCTCTGTATAGAGTGATTTTTTTCTATTTGTACCCGAAATAATTTCCTAAAGTCTCATAAAAAATTGCAAGGGAATTGAAGTTTTATTTTTGAATTAGAAGCGAAATTCAGAAGATGTTCGAAAGAAAGCTGAAATAGAAAAGAAAAAAAGGAAAACAAAACCACCTTCCCTTTTGGGCCAAGAACTTCCAGCAACCTAGCCTAGCCCAAGGCTATCGTCTACCTCGTGGCTCCCCAAAACAACTCGTTGTTGAGAAGGATTAACCTAATGATTTGACCTAATTACACAAGGCCATCGTCTAGCTCGAGGCTCCTTAGAACAACTCGTTGTAGAGCAGAATTAACCTAATGATTTGACCTAATTAGTGTATTGCCCGAGAGCCTATAATAAAATTGAGGATGTGCACTGTCCGAGCTTAGGACATCTCTGTTGAGTATATATGTGTTGCATGTATTATGTATACTAGGAAATATGTCCGTACGTTGCAACGGGAGAACAAGGCACGTAAAACTTGTGTGGACATGGTAGCGATCTTAAGGAATGAGAGACCCTGTTTTACCTATATTGATGAATCATACACCTCGCCTTTATCCATCCCAATACATGGTTTATTCCATGATCTTAAATGATGAATCTAGACCAGATAAAACTGTGCATCGTTATGAATTAAATAATACTTCACTCAAGCAACATGAACTCGGTCTTAACAGGGATCCAACATTATTGGAGGAGCATCGAGGACAATGCCCTACTTTACATCAGACTTCGATTCCTCCTCATGAGTCCGTGACGGGTGCTAAAGATGGGTGTCTCCATGTTAGCACGGCACGTTGCCTGCCTATGATTCTACCTTGTTTTATTTTTGATTTTTTAATCGATAAATTCCATACTTTCCACTAACTTGCATATTTTATAATGTTTGTTTTATTTTTTTTGCATTTGCATTACATCATGCCATTAAATAATTCACACAAAATTTAAAACTGTGAACATTTACAAAAAATCATTTGAGCCTTCCTTCTATTTTATACAATTGCTCTTCCAAATTCCTTTTGAGCCATTCCAAAAATCCCATGCTTTTTTCTACTTCAAGGTTAGTCCCCAAACTGTACCAATAATTCTTTTATAACTTTGCCAAGCTCAACAAGATTATCATAATTTTTGGACACATCTAAAACCTAGTCCTAGTTCAAACCCATTTGAATTAAATTCAAATGAGTTTGAATTTAAACCTTGCATTGACCACTTCTACATTTCTTGGAACAAGTACATTTTTGCAAGTCCAGAAAAAATAACATCTTCCCAGAATACCATTCATATACCTCTATAACATTTACTCTTTCTCTATTTATATTTAATAAACAAAAAAAGAGAGGAGAATTAGGAGATGGAGAGAGAGAGAGAGCGCCTAGCAACTAACCCGGCCGGCCTATTTGGCCTAAAGCCCAGCCCAACCGCAACCTAACCTAGCCCGATCGAACCTCGCTCCTCTCTCCCGATCCCTTCTCCCACCTTGCGCCGCCAGGGGAGGCATGGCAGGCGCGCGCTAGACTCGCCGCCGCTCGCGCCCCCTGCCCTCCTGCGCGTCGCGCCGCCCCCGCTGCCGATGTGGCCTAAGGCCACGGCCGCGTCAGCGCCTCGCCCGTGCCGCTCCGCCCAGCCGAGCCCGCGGCCGCCCCTCCACCCGCGCGCCGTCTCCGGCCGCCGCGGCCTGCGCCTCCCCTGGCCGACGCCCTTCCGTGCCACTGCCGCGCCTCTGCGCGCGGGGCCTGGGAGGCCGGCTGGCTCCGCCCGACCCCGGTGAGGCTGCATTGCCGTTGGCCTCGCTCTTCCTCGCCTCACCGATGTGCTCCTCCTCTCCTGCTGCATCGTGCCTCCCTGCCCGAGCCGCTCTGCCTCCGTCGCCATGACGTTGTGCCCACCACCGCCGCGACGGCCCCTGCACCGCGCCGCCGCACCTCCTGGTCGCGCTGTTGTCTGCTGCAGCAAGCCGCCTCCTCGTCTGAACTGCAACGCCCCTCCTTTCTTCCTTCTTCTCTCCCTCACCTCCCTGTCTCCTTTCTGCCCAGGAGTCACGGATGAATTTTTGCTCTGGCCTTCCTCATCGTCACCGGCGACCGCCGCCTCGCCGCCCGCATCTGGATCCGTCCCCCTCCCCCCCTGCCGCGCATGAATCGGGCCTTGCAAGCTCCAGCCCCTGTCGTTCTTCTCCATCGTGGCCGCGTGGGTTCATCACTCGAAAAGTGCAGGGTCTTTTTTGCAAGAATGAAACGTTTTTAGCCATTTGCAATAGGACTGCGGGTTGAATTCTTAGAACAGAGGGACTTTTCTGTAAAAATGACAATGACGTACGACCAGAAGCAATCGCTGGTTTATTATTACTAGCAAACATGCTCGTGCGTTGCAACGAGAGAGAAAAATTCACCCCTCATACACACACTTGATGACACAGCAAATCCCTTGAAATCTTTCATGATGCCACGCAAGAAGCAACATGCTAAGTGGTGTTGTGAAAAAACATAAATGTGTGATGATTTTTGAAGTGTACTCAAGGTGTTTAGAATTCATTATACAACACAAATATCTACCTAGTTGCCGGTATATGTTTATGCATTTGATGTTGTTTCTCGGTGATGCCCAAAAAATATTGCATTAGAATGAAAATAGCAAAGTACATTTTAGTATTCAATGATAGCATGTGCATAAGAGCATTATTTTTATCATATATGTGTTTGCATATATAAAAATATATGTGTGTTTGCAACCATAATTCAATTCAAGACTTAATTTGGTTGCAAACATATCGGATAGCTCCACCAAAAACAACCAATCTATAAGGGCATATGTAATAGGCATTTCTAAAATATCTCATCATATAAAGAACGTATTGTTTAAGTTTGCACCCTGAACATATTTCTAAAAATTAATGATAAAGGCATATTTGAAATCTAAAATTAATGATAAAGGAATATTTGAAATCTACACATTTTTCTGACGAATTTTCATATATGACATGTTAGATTTGGAGTTAGGGTTTGAAAGATATAAAAATTTCAAAAAGTATTTGATCTTTTGGAAAAAAGGGAGAGGGGGGGATCGAACCCAAAGCCTCCAGCTCATTAGGTGAAGGACCAACCAGTGCGCTGCGTGCTTTGTTATTGCATATGAGGGGATCTCTTTCTATTGAGCTATGCCCTCCGCAGACGAAACAAAATATAAGAAATGAAATGTTTTCTCACTTACCGGTGGCATTGATAGGTAATAATTTACAATTTTAGGGGCAGTTTAATGACGGACGACCAGAAGCACTATTTGCTTTATTATTAGGGGAAGAAGGGAAAATTGTGGTCCACCTTTTAGTTGTGTATAGTTAAGGTTGAGGCCTATCTGTACTTATACATACGTGCACCAGCACCCAATCCGTACAACGAGTATTGTATTGCCAAACCATCTCTCTACATGGTATCTATCGCAAGTCGACCCTAACCCTAGCCTAGCCGCCGCCGCCACCGCCGGTTCTCTCCGGCCACCGCCGCCGCCGGTCGCCGCTGCTCACTCCTCTCCCGCTTCCGTTCCGCCTCTCCACCCCCGTCCCCTGCCTTCCGCTGCACTAGCAGCAGCCGCCGCACCCAGCCGCCGCCGCCGCGTCCTATCCTCTGTGGCCCCCGCTGCCACAAGTCCTTGCCGCCGCCAGCGCCACTAACCCTCGCTAGCTAGCTCGATCGCAAGCTAGCCAGCCCGATTGGAATCCATCCAGCTGTGTGCCTATCTGCTTGCTAGCTAGTACGTGCTTGTGTGCTTGTTAGCCGCGGCTGCCTTTTCTTGCCCTAGCCACCGCCGCCGCTGCGATGTCTTCTGTCGCGTCGTCTCCCTTCGGCTACATGTACGCGGACGCGCCGGCTCCCTTCACCATGCCGTGGGTTTTTCTGGCGGCCCATCCGGCCTACTTCGCCGTGCCGCCGCAGCCGGCCGGTGCCGGCTCCGCGGCTCTACTCGCCACGCCGATGGTCGGCCCCATGCTCCGCTCGCCCTGGTTCAGCCCTACGGCGGCTTCGCCGCTGCCGGTCTCACCGCCATGGGACTCTACTTCTTTGGTTGCACTGTACTCGGCCCCATCACCAGCGGCGCTTGGTACATGGACTCGGGCGCCACCGTCCACATGGCATCTCATCCGTGCACTCTAACCTCCTTCACTCCGGTTCATACTCCTACTCGCATCACCGTTGGTAACGGTTCCTCTTTACCTATCACACATGTTGGTCGTACTTCGTTTCCTTCCACATCTACGCCTATCACTATGTCTAATATTCTCATTTCTCCTGATTTAGTTACGAACCTTGTATCTGTTCGTCGTCTTGCTCGTGAGAATCCCATTACAGTTGAATTTGATGATGTCGGTTTTTCTGTGAAGGACGCCCGTACTCGGATGGTCCTTCACTGTTGCGATAGTCCTGATGAGCTCTATCCGGTGCACTCCTCCACCACCGCCTCTACCACCCCAGTCGCCCTCGCCGCAGGTGTCGACCTTTGGCATGCTTGTTTGGGACACCCGAACCCCACCACTTTACGTCAAATTCTTAAGAGTTTTTCATTCTCATGCAATAAGATCGACGACCATGCTTGTGAGGCTTGTCGTCTTGGCAAGCACGTTCGTCTTCCGTTTAGCGCATCTACCACTATTTTCACTTTTCCATTTCAGTTATTGCATAGTGATGTCTGGACATCCCCGGTTGCAAGCAACATGGGCTACCTATACTATTTGGTGATCTTAGATTATTTCTCTCATTATGTGTGGACATTTGCTCTTCGTCGGAAGTCTGACGCCCTTGCCACACTCACCGCCTTTTATTCGTATGTCACCACACAGTTCGGTCGTCCTATCCTTGCATTACAAACTGACAACGGAAAAGAGTTTGACAACGTCACTGTTCGTAACCTTCTAGCCTCCCACGACACTATATTTCGCCTCACTTGTCCCTACACATCCCAACAAAATGGCCGTGCCGAGCGTATCCTTCGTACTCTTAATGACTGCGTTCGCACGTTGCTCTTTCACTCTAACGTGCCTCCCCGGTTTTGGTCGGACGCTCTCGCCACCGCCACCCTCCTCATCAACATCCGCCCGTGTCGCCAACGCTGGAACTATGCCCCTCACCATCTCCTCTTTGGTGCGCCCCCATCTTATGATGGCCTTCGCATCTTTGGTTGTTTTTGCTATCCTAGCATCGTGGCCACCCTCATAAGCTTACACCTCGCTAAGTCGCTTGCATCTTCCTCGGCTACCCACCTAACACTAAAGGCTACCGCTGTTACGACCCAGTCTCACATCGTGTATTCACCTCCCAACACGTTTACTTTGATGAGAAGGTGTTTCCCTTTCAGTAGTAGGTACCTCTCGTCGCCCCGTCGCCGCCGTCCACCGGCGGCCCCTCGGTGACCCTGTCAGGTGGACGGCCCTGCTCGGCTCATGGACCGCCTCCGAGCTTTGGCGGTTCTCGCGACGTGGGACGAGCTGTGCCTCGCGCCCCCACGACGCCCTCGCCGTCACCGCCGGCCTTGCCGCCGGCTCCCTCCCCGGCCGCCTCGGGCGCGGCCCCCTCGCCGGCGTCTTCGCCAGCCATCTCACTGGCCGCCTCGCCGGCCTCGGCTGCCCCCTCGTCAGCTGCTGGCTTGGAAGTCGCCGCCGGCTCGCCCACCGCCGCCGTCTCGGCCGCTACCACGGGCCCGGCTGCCGCAGCTGCCCCGCCTCTCGGCGTGATGACTCATGCCCATGCCGGTGTGCTCCAACCGAGCACGCGCTACTCCTCCGGCGAGTATGTGTGCGCCGCCTCGACTTCGACGTCGTCACCCATCCCCACCTCCGCTCGTGCTGCCCTTCGGGATCCCCACTGGCTCGCAGCGATGCAGGAGGAGTTCGACGCTCTGCAGCGCAACCGCACGTGGCATCTTGTTCCGCGACCCCTCGTGCCAACGTAATCACTGGCAAGTGGGTGTTCCGCTACAAGACTCGCCCAGATGATTCTCTCGAGCGCTACTCGGTGGGTGGTCCGTGGATTTCGGCAGCGCACGGGCGTGGACTTCACTGACACTCCGGTTGTGAAACCGGGCACGCTCCGCATCGTGCTTCAGTTGGCGGTCTCACGAGCCTGGCATGTGCATCAGTTGGATGTCTCCAACGTCTTCTTGCACGGTCATCTTGCCCAGCAGGTATTCTGTGAGCAGCCCACTGGTTTCATTGACGCCGAGCATCCGGACTTCGTGTGCTTGCTCTCCTGTTCTCTTTATGGGTTGAAGCAGGCGCCACAGGCTTGGTACCAGCGTATCACAGCTTTCCTGCAGTCTTTGTGCTTTCGGTCCACTCGCCCCGATGCCTCACTCTTTGTGTATCATCAGGGAGCTGACACTGCATATCTGTTGCTCTATGTCGACGACATCATGCTCACGGCGTCCGCCCCCCGAGCTCCTTCAGCGGCTGACTGCTCATCTTCGTGATGAGTTCGCCCTCAAGGACTTGGGGCCTCTGCACCACTTCCTCGGCATCGAGGTGGTCCGTCGAGCTAACGACTTTTTTCTGCATCAGAAGAAGTAGGCCCACGAGCTTCTGGAGCGTGCCGGTATGCTTAACTGCAAGTCGGCGCCCACCCCCGTCGACACGAAGGCGAAGGTCTCTGCTATGGAGGGGTCTCTCGCGTCCGATGCAGCGTTCTATCGCTCCATTGTTGGCGCTTTACAGTACCTGACGCTGACCCGACCAGACCTGCAGTACGCTGTTCAACAGGTGTGCCTCCACATGCACTCACCGCGTGACTTTCATTGGACCTTGGTGAAGCGTATTCTCCATTACATATGTGGCACCATGTCCTTGGGACTCACCCTGACGGCCTCCGCCTCCACCGACCTCGTCGCCTACCCGGACGCCGACAGGGCAGGCTGCCCCGACACCCGACGCTCTACGTCCGGCTATTGCGTCTACCTTGGTCCCTCGTTGATCTCTAGTCATCGAAGCGACAGCCCACGGTCTCCCGCTCCAGCACCGAGGCAGAGTATCGGGTCGTGGCCGAATGCTCTTGGATCCGTTAGCTGCTCCAGGAGTTGCTGTGTGATGTTCACAAGGCCACTCTTGTCTACTGCGATAATGTCAGCGCGGTCTACCTCTCCGCCAACCCGGTGCACCATCGACGTACAAAGCATATTGAACTCGATATTCACTTCGTGCGAGAGCAGCTTGCCCTTGGCCGTGTTCGAGTTCTCCACGTTCCGACGAC